>NW_006408640.1:9016907-9018925 GCF_000296735.1 Chrysochloris asiatica | reverse complement strand
CAATGGGCTCAGACGTAGCAACGATTGTGAAGTTGGTGCAGGACCAGGCAGTGTTTCGTTCTTTTGTGCATTGAGTTGCAAGAATCAATATTGACTCAATGGCACCTAACAACAACAAATGTCATGTTTGGACCTTCACGACCAATGTCCTGAGTCCTAGAACTCAATCATCAGTGAATGGTGCTTGAATGAATGGATAATGTTTACAAAGTGGTTTACAACTAATGAAATTGAAGAAACACTGAGAAGCTGTATGTATCTTAGAAATAAATCCTAATTATCCTCATTTTGCTTTATTTTCTTTTGTTTTAGTTTTGCTGTTTCTTCTCTTGCTCTCAAAGAAATCCATAAAGGCCGCCTATGTCAGAGCCATGGAGCTTCTTCCTATTTCAGACCCTCTGAATCAATAGGACCCATTGGATTCACTTTCGAGAAAGGTATGCAGGATTTTTTACTTCAGCGTCCTGTTTGTCTGCAAGAAATGCTCCAAATCTTCCTCCAAGAAGTGGCAAGTGTTGTTAATGACAATGTGCATATGTTCAGAAACAGGAACATGCTAAGGTTGGTATTCATTTGAAGTATGAAGAAGCCTTCATGGTATAGAAGTTGGTATATCAAGTTTACATTTGACAGAAACTTGACAAAAAAGAGACATGAAACCCTCATATCAAAACTGGATTTATTTCCACTATTAAAATCATTTATTATCTTCTGTCACTCATTTTTCTTTGACAATGAAAATCCTATTCTTGGACTAATAGTGTTCTGATTCTTATCTATATGTAAAAAACAACATAGAATATAGAGGTGTTTTTATTATTTATTACCAAAGAACTCTGGATGATTTTATATTTTACATTTGATTTAAGTTTCATTTCTTGAATTATCAGCAGTATCCACACTGAGATGCTTTCCTTTTTTCTAGGTTGTGTTTCTAAGTGTCACGAGGTTGTGCTCTCATTCAAAGCCTTGCTTGTTGACAGAATACATTGCCTATAGAAATAAATGAAGGCTAATTTATCATTCTTTTTTGTTGTTTTCATTTTTTTTCTGTGAAAATACATATCTAAAAAAGCATTTTCCACTTCAACACTCTTTGAATGCACAGTTCGGTGGCATTGATTTATGCTCACCATGATTTTAGCTAGTACTCTTAATTATTCCTGGATTTTCTTAACAGAAGTTCAGTGTCCCCTGGGTATGTATTGTTTTGTGGCTTGTTTAAAGCATAGGGAACTAGGGATTTTCATTTTAATAGATTTTTAAGTGTGTTGTTTCAGTTCCAGGCAACCTTTGACTTATCTGGAATTTATGTAGGTGTCTGTCATTATCTCATATGTTGGTATGATGCTGGAAGCTACAACACCAGCATTTTATCAAATCAGTAGCATTTTTTAAAACCTCAGGTGGACAGGTTCCAGCAGAAATAGGAATTTTGAGAGTAGGAATAAGGGTCTGGCACTGTACTTCTCAAAAATCAGTCATTGAAAATCCCATGGAGTTCAGTTCTATTCTGACACATATGGGCTCACTGTGAGTTGGAATCTATTTGTCAGCAACAGGTACTTGTATTGGATTTTGAACTACTGCTTGTTTCCTGTATCTCTACCTATACCTTAAACGCCCTTGGGTGAAACATCCCCAATAGACTGACATAAGTATGCTTTCTGCCCAGTTCTGGCAATGGTAGTGCACTAATCCTTACACATGAAAGAAAGAGAGTGTCCATTCTTTCCATTTCCCAGTACTGTCCCTAAAACTTAGTTGATGCGGAGTGAATTTTGTTCCATTTAGGTTTTTGAAATCAACTAAACAGCTAGACACAGAATTGTGATCAAGTATCCCCTGGTAGTTTCTCAGTTTCTCTGTATAGGGAAATTTGTTATAATTCATTTTTGGCTGCTTCATAAGGGCCTTTGATTATGAAGATGTTGTGACACAAAGTTTTTTTTCTTTTCTTTTCTAAGAAAACGTTTTGTTTTAAATTAAGGCTCTAAAGAATAAACACTCTATCACTC
>NW_006408640.1:9000130-9016505 GCF_000296735.1 Chrysochloris asiatica | reverse complement strand
AAACATCCACTAATAATCAGAACTTGTAATGTATGAAATATGGATCTAGGAAAATTGAAAAATGAAATGGAAGACATAAAGATCCATATTCTAAAATCAAAATCAAAATCAATATTCTAGTCATTAGTGAGCTGAAATGGACTGGTATCGGACATTTTGAATATGACAATCATGTGGTTTACTATGCCAGGAAAAACAAATTAAAGAGGAATCACACAGTATTCATCATCAAAAAGAACCTTTCAAGATCTATGTGAATAACATTATCATTCAAATTTATACAGCAACAACTAAAGTCAATCAAAATGAAACTGAAGAATTCTACCAACTTATTCAGTAAGAAATTGCTCAAACATGCAATCAAGGTGTATTGATAATTATTGGTGATTGGAATGTGAAGGTTGGAAAAAAGAGGAAGGGTCAATAGTTGGAAAATACAACTTGGTGATAGAAATGATACTGGAGATTGCATGACAGAATTTTGCAAGACCAATGATAAATCCATTGCAAATACCAGTTTTCAACAACATACAATGTGATTATACATATGGATCTCAGCTAGTGGAAAACACAGGTATCAAATTGACTACATCTGTATGAAGAGATGGTTAAAAAAAAAATAAAAGCTCAATATCAAGACCTAGGAGACCAACTGTGGAACAGAGCAGCAATCACTCATATGCAAGTTCAGGTTGACAATGAAGAAAATTAAAAGAAGTCCATGAGAGCCAAAATATGACCTTGAACATATCCCACCTGAATTTAGAGATCATCTCAAAAAAGATTTAATGCATTAGTCACTAATGACCAAAGACCGGAACAGCTGTGGGATGACATCAAGAACATCATATAGGAAGAAAGCAAAAGCTTATTAAAAAGACAGGAAAGAAAAAAAAAAAAAAAGAGAAAGACCAAAATGAATGTCAAAAGAAACTCTGAAACTTGTTCCCCAGTGTAGAGATGCTAATGTGAAAAGAAGAAATGAGGAAGCAAAAGAGCTGAACAGAAAAATGTAAAGGGCATCTTGAGAAGAAAAAGTCAAGCATTATAATGAAATTTAAAATTGCCTGGAGTTCAAAAAACAAAAGGGAAGAATACTCTCAGCATTCCTCAGCTGAGGGAACTGAATAAAAAAATTCAAGCTTTGACTTTCAATATTGAAGATTTCCATGGACAAAATAATGAATGAGGCCAAAAGCATCAAAAGAAGATGGAATGTATACACAGAGTCATTGTAATGAAAAGAAAAGATCATTGTTTAACATTTGAAGAGGTAACATATGATCAAGAATTGATGGTACTGAAGGAAGAAATCCAAGCTGCATTGAAGGAATTGACAATAAAAGGCTCCAGGAATTGATGGAATACAAATTGAAATCTTTCAACAAACTAATGCAGCATTGGAGGTGCTCACTCATCTATGCCAAGATATTTGGAAAATAGCTACTTGACCAGTTGTTTGGAAGAGATCCATGTTTGTGCCCATTCCAAAGAAAAGTGATCCAACAGAATGTGAAAATCATCATGAATAAAACATGCAAGTAAAATTTTGTTGAAGATAATTTAAAAAATATCTGCAACAATACATTAAAAGCAGAGATTACAGAGAAAGATGCTTACCTGTGCTTTAATGACTATGCATAAACTTTGGGCTACTATTATCATTTGACTGTGCTCATGAGGAATCTGTACATACACCAAAAGGCAGTGATTAAAAGAGAACAAGAGGATACTAAATGGTTTAAAATTAAGAAAGGTGTGCACAAGGACTGTGTTCTTTCACCATATTTATTCAATCTATTTGCTGAGCAAATAATCCAAGAAGCTAGATTATATTAAGAACATGGCATCAAGATTAGAGGAAGACTGACTAACAATGTGTGATACACACAGTGATGAAAGTGAAGAGGAGTTTAAATACTTATTGAAATAGATGAAAGTCCACAGCCTTCAGTATGGATTTCATCTCAACATAAAGAAAAATCCTCACAACTGGACCAATAAATAACACCATGATAAATGGAGAAAAGATTGAAGTTGTCAAAGAAATACTCCTTAGAAACCAGGGATGATGAGACTTCATCTTTCATATTTTAGACATATTATCAGGAGGGATCAGTCCCTGGAGAAGAACATGATGCTTGGTAAAGTGGAAGATCAGATAAAAAGAGGAAGACCCCCAGTAAGATGAATCAGCAGAGTGGCGACAGCAATGGGCCAATTGCAGCTTTGCTATGAGTCAGAACCACCTCAGTGACAATTAACAACCACAAAAGATATTTTAAACACAAGAATTATTACCAGTATCCTATAGGAAGAGAGGGAACATTTAGGAAATTTTTATTTGTGTGTGATATTAATTATATTGTTAATCTCCTCATTCTGTTGTTATTGTTTTTAAGTACCATGGAGTCGGTTCCAACTCATAGTAACCCTACACAGGGTTTCCAAGGCTCTAAACCTTTATGGCAGCAGAAAGCCTCATCTTTCTCCCACGGAACCTCTGGTAGTTTCAAACTGCTGACCTTGAGGTTAGCAGCCCAATTCATAACCACTACACTACCAGAGCTCCTTCCTCGTTCTGTTAGGACATGTTATTTTGGGATGGAAACAAATATGGATCAGCCCATTGGCCAGATAACTGTCTTCCAATTTCTTGACACAGATGACTGAGCACCTCCAGTTCTGCATTCATTTTTATTTGTCAATTTCTGGAGCTTCGTTTTTTGCCAATATTTTTAGTGTAACTTGGACTTCTTCCCACAATACCATTGGTTCTTGAAATTATGCGATCTCCTGACATGGTTGAATATTGAATTATTTTTGGTAAAGCGATGCTGTATATTCCTTCTATCTTCTTTTGCTGCTTTCTGTGTCAATCAGTGTTTTCCATGTTGTTGTTGTTAAGTGTAGTCAAGTCAGTTCTGACTCACATTGGCACTGCGTAGGGTTTCCAAGGAACAATTACTGGGTTTGAGCTGACAATCTTGTGATCGGCAGTCCAGTGTTTATCCTACAGCACCACACCAGGACTCCAAAATTTTCCATAAAATCTTTCAACATTGCAACTCGAGGCTTGATTTTTTCTTAAACTCTTTCAGCTTGAGAAATGCTGCGCTTGTTCTTTCCTTTTATTTTTCTAATTTTGAGCCTTTACACATTTCATTATAAAAATCTCTGTCTTCCATAGCCTCCCCTTGAAATATTCTGTTCAGCTCTTTTATTTCATTATTTCTTCCATTAAGACAGACTAGAAAGAAAGGCCTGGCAGTCTACTTAGGAAACACCTGGCCAGTGAAAACTTTATGAACAGCAGTAGGACAGTACCTGCTATAGTGCCAAAAGATGAGTTCCTCAGCTTGGAAGGCACTGAGAATACAACTGGGAAAGAGCTTCTTCCTCAAAGTAGTGTTGACCTCAATGACATGGATAGGTTAAAGCTTTTAAGACCTTCATTTGCTAATGGGGAGCGACCCAAAATGAAAAGGAACAGCTGCAAATGTCCATTAATAATCAGCACTGGAATGTTAAGACTTATGAATCCAGGAAAATTGGAAGTTGTCAAAAATGAACTAGATTCAGAAGGCGTGGAGCAAGGTGGAATCTCCACTGAGTGGTATCCATTCTGCCTTGTCAGGGCTGATAAAAGGAGATGCAGATAAGTCCCTTGTGATACAATAGCAAATAATTGTTATCAGGGCTGATTGTAAGGGCTGGAAATGTAAAAGTCAACGTTTTGGGGCAAAGGGAGGGGAGTGATTAACCTTATAGTCTAGGAATGGAGGTCCCTGGGACCATCGAAGGAGAAGAGCAGAGAACAGAACCCTACTCAGAGAAGCAGTGATGCCAGGGACGGAGGCAGAGACAATGACATGGGGAGATGGAGCAGCTGGAGACTTTGGACCTGGAGAGGGAGAGGGGCGGTGTGCAGATGACAGGGGGGCAGGCTTATGGGGTGTACCCTTTGGTTGGTCAATGATGCATGGAAGGGATTGTGACCATGGCAAGGAAACGATGTGTAATGGGATCAATGTGAAGCTGATGTCCTCCCATGTGAACTATCACATAATTCACAATAAAGCATTTTTTAAAAATGAATTTGAATGCATGAAGAGCATATCCTAGGCATTCGTGTGCTGAAATGGACTAGTACTGACCATTTTCAATGGGACAGATTGTCTACTATGCTGAGAATAACAAATTGAAGATGAATGGCATTGTATTTATTGTCAAAAAGAACATTTCAAGATCTATCCTGAAGTACAATGCTTTCAGTGATAGGATAATGCACATATGCATACAAGGAGTACCAGTTAATATAAATATTATTCAAATTTATACAGCAACCACTAAGGCCAAAAATGGAGAAACTGATGATTTTTACTAACTTCTTCAATCTGAGATTGGTCATACATTCAATAAAGATCATTAATAATTGCTGGTGACTGGAATGGCAATGTTGGGAAGAAAGAAGGATGCCCTTTATGATAGAAATAATACAGAAACAATGTCCTTAATGATAGAGTTTTACAAGAACAAGAATTTATTCATTGCAAATATCTTTTCCAACAATATGAATGACAATTATACAAATGGAGCTTATCAGATAGAATGCATATGAATAAAATTGACTAGATTTATGGAAAGATATGAGGGAGAAACTCAATAACACCAGCTAGAACAAATCCAGAGTCTGACAACAGAACACAGCATCAACTGCTCGTATACAAATTCAAGTTGAAAATGAAATAAAAACGAGTCCACAAGAGCTAAAATATGACATTGAGTAGATGCCACCTGAATTTAGAGACCAACTCAAGAACAGATTTGAAACACTGAACACTTATGACTGAAATCCCGACAAATTGTGGGTGGCATCAAATACACCATACATGAGGAAAGAGAAAGATCATTAAAAAGAAATAGAAGAGCAAAATGGATTTCAGAAGAGACTCTGAAACTTGAACATAGTCATTGGTCTTTCAAAATTCTGTCAAGCTATCGCTTCCATTGTTTCTATTACTATTGCATGTTTGATCAATTTTAGACTGTAGTAGTTGGTAAAAATCTTCAGTTTCTTCATTCTTGGCATTAGTGATTAGTCTGTAAATTTAAATAATACTATGAAAGTTTGTAACTGCTGAATTAAGAGATCACGTTACAAAATGAGTTTGCTTATACAATTTGGGTTCACTCCTTATTTGTTAAGTAGGCAAAATAGTAAAACTTTTCTAGAGGGTTGCTATGAATTGTGAATGAGATAGTTCACATAAGCTCACATCACATTTAGGTATCTTCTCATTGTTGTTGTTGTTGTTAAGTGCCTTCGAGTCGGTTCCGACCCATAGCGACCCTGTACAGGGTTTCCAAGGGTGTAATTCCTTACGGGAGTAGAAAGCCTCATCTTTCTCCCACGGAGCGGCTGGTAGTTTCAAACCACTGACCTTAAGGTTCGCAGCCCAATTCGTAACCACTACGCTACCAGAGCTACCATTGGATAATTTCTTGTATAAATCTCTCTGTGTGTAGGCTGTTTCAATGTCCTTGTCTGTTCATTCAATCATCTCAATGATATCTGTGTTTATATTTTCTGGCTTTTCTTCTGGTAATATGTTGCATTTTCCTGAGTCTTGGCATGTCTAATAAGTTTTGATTGGGTGCTGTACTTATTAATTGTTCTGTTATTAAGTGTCTGAATTTTGTTGTCTTCCTTTTAAGAGAGCTGGGCTTTGTTTAGGCAAGCTGTTAAATTCATAACACAGAAGTTTAGTCCATCAGGAACTTCTTTTACACATTTCTAGCAGAAACAGAGTCACCTGGATCACAGAGCAGAATTTGGGGTCCTTGTAGGGCATAATTTGTTTTTCTTTGCCCAGGAATCTCAGTACTACACAGCCTGTTGTCAAATGTCTGGAAACAACTCTCTCATATATTTCATCTAATTTTTTAGTTGTTAATAAAGGGAAATTGAGTTTTGTCCTTGCAATTCCATCATAGCTGGTCATAACAGTTTAAAACATTTTAATAATATTAAAATTTTATTTTGTGATTAAAATTAGATCTTCCATGCTTTATATGGAGGTTTAATCTAAAGCAAATAAACTAAGTAATTAATATTCATTTTATTAATTATGCATGTAAGATTATTCATTATATAATTAGAAAATGGTTTGATCTATAAATAGCACAAAATGAAATGTAAATTTAACGCTACACAGTTTAAGTTATATTTTAATTTATTTTGAACATTATCCTGGTCATATTCAGCTGTAACTAAGTTTTACATATGTATACTTCATATCATCTTATTTTATAATGCTAGGAAAAAATTACTGTTTGGTTACATTTCTCTAAGGCATTTCTACATGTTTTGTGAAATCCTTTATTACAGATTATCATTTCAAGAACATTTACAGAGCAATACTAGTGTTTTCCTCTAAGGCAGAGGCAAATTTGTTAACTGGCTTGGATAATAAAGATGTCTTCCTCAAGGGAAAAGGTTTGGCAGATTTTCCAGCAGCCCCTTACAAGATAGAGAGGTTCATAACCTAAGTTTCAGGTTCCTTGGCTATGACACAAACTCACTGTGTGGACAGCATCCACCTGGGCTGCTCTGTATCGCCCTCGCCCCCCCCCCCCCCTGGAATTTGAGGAACAAGGAGTACTAATGTAAACATGAAACTCATACTACCTGTTGTGCCATGAGTAATAAAGTTGGGTTTTTTTTTCATCTCTGACCCAGGAATCTTTTTCTTCTGCCAGCATCTATAAAATTAACAAGCTAGCAAGTTGGGTAAAATCTTAGACTCTTCACAATTCTTGACAAGTACTTCTGAACAGTTTCATTTTCTTGTGTATTACAAAGATGGAACTACCTGGTTTTATTTTCACATTTGGTCATTTGACTGGGTGAAGAATTCTATAATCAAAATATTTTTTCCTCATATGTTTGACTAAATGGCTCCACTAATATCTAACAGCACATGTTTCTAGTTAGAAGATAGATGCTAGTCTGTTCTCATTGCTTTGTACCTGACTTTCTCTCTAGTCTCCAAAATGCTTTGTTGTTGTTTTATTAGTCTTGCTTGCTGTTTGGTCATTCCAATCTGACAATTTCTTCCTCTTTCTCTTTTCTGTTGTAATTTTACTCCCCAAGAATTGTTCCTCATTTCTTCCCCTCCATTTTCTCTATTTTTGGTATAGTGAAATATCTATTATGTCTTTTCTAGCCTAGTCTTTGTAACTCCCACCAAATGACTCTTTTCCTGATGGTTCCCGGAAAGAGACAGTGAGATCAGATACTGATAGGGTGACATGATTCAGCTGTGGATGCTAACAGAGTTCATTATAATTATAAAAACTTAAAACTTTTTGCTGTTGTTGTTAAGTGTTGTCCATTCGATTCCAACTCATAGCCATCCTGTATAGAGTTTCCAACGAGCAGCTGGTGAGCTTGAACTGCCAACTTTGTGGCTCAAACTGACCTTGTAATCCAGCACATTAACCCACAGTGCCACATCAGGACACTAGCATGGCATAAAATGAGCCATCTCAGAATTGGGGTTGGGGTTTTCCTTCCCTTCAAGGAGGAGGGGCAAAGTGGAGTGTGTCATTTGGACTCAGAGATCAATGTGCTGAACCTCTTTGACCTAGGGACAGAAAGCTATGACATTGGAGAAATGGCAGCAGAGAAGAAGCAGTGGAACCAAGAAACAGAGCACAAGACAGAGCAGTGGGCTCCCCAAAGTCCGTGGAGCAAGTTGAGTGGCTTTGGGCAGGAGGCTTGTTTGTAGAAGAAGCTGCTTCTAGGCACTTAATGAGGGCAGGTTTCTGGGTTTGCTGATCTATGTGAACAAGAGCCAAGCACCTTCAGTCTGAGGCTGGTGGAGTGGTGTTCTCTGTGAGCATTTATCAGTGGTGTTGTAACATTGGCTGGGCAAAGAGAGACCTGCATGGGGTATAGCTGAGGAGAAGCTGTCCTAACTGTAACAACTGTGCCCTGAGTATTTCTAATCCTGAATTGTAACTTCCTGTTAACTTCCCTAATAAATGCCATAACTGTGAGTATGTGTCTGAATTCTGTGTGGCCATTTCAATGAATTATCAAAACCAGATCAGAATAGTAAAGAGTGTTGTGGGTGAGAAGGAGGGGTTCGTGTCACATTTTCTTTGTACTATTCTTCCTAGTTGAAACTCCTGTTGAGTAGATTTTGGACTCTTTGTATCTACACATTCTACAAGGTCACCATGAATCAAAATCAACTGAATGGCAATGGGTTTGGTTTGATTTAGGCATCTATCCTTAATAGGCTTAATTTTATTTTTAAAATTTTATCTCTTTACCAATACTATAAAATATTTCCTTAAATTTGCATTTCAGATTAATAATTACCTTTTCATTTCTGTCCAATGTTTAAATCCAGCATATTCATTGGTGCATATCTGAATGTATCTATTTTAGGCATTCTTTATTTAAACTTGTTTATTTTGAAGCAAACTTCATTCCAACTTCTACTAAACCACAGTTCAATTATTGATGAATATAATCCTAAGTCCCTATCATCTCTCAATTGAGCTATTAGAATAGCTTCTGAACACCTCGCTTGCCTTCTTTACCTCCCTTCAGAGAATTCTCCACAGAGGAGCCAGGGTAATTTCTTTAAAATGTAAGGAACATCATTTAATTTCTGTGGTTAAATTACTTTAATTACTTTCCAATAACTCCAACTTCTTCCCAACTCATTCAGATGAAAATTCAGTCTTTATAATGGTCTCTCTGGGGGATAAACATGAGGTTTTCTGCTCCTACATAGATTTAAAGCCTTAGAAACCCTATATAGGGTCGCAATGAGTTAGAATAAACTAAAGGCATTTAACACAAACAAAGTCTAATTAGTCAACAATTCTGTTACTTATTTTATCACATCTTCTACTAGTCTTTCCCTCCCTGTATTCCAACCATACTGTTAACCCAGAGCCTTTGCACATGCTCTTCCCTATGCCTGAAGAAGATGCCTGCAAAAACTTCCCCCTCAATTAATTTATATTGCAGCAAAGTCTTCTCTGACCCCTCTGTTTAAAATCCCAACTCTACCATTCACTTCCTTACCACATTCTCTGCTTAGTTTTTAATCCATATTATTTTATTTCCTTATGATATACTATATTTTCTGGATTGATTACCTGAGTGTATGTCCCAAAAAAACAAATTTTTTTTTTAATTGTCTCCTTTCCTGAGATTTTCAGGAATTAGCAGAACAGCAGCAACCAAAAAGCAAAAGCCCCAAGGGAAAGCCTTTATTGAGTATCTGTCTTAAGGCACATGCTTGTAAATGCTGTCACAGCAGCATCTGTGAGTACAGTGTTCTGTTTTTAAACACCACTGAAACTTTAAATTTTGAACTACTTGTGTCTGTTTTCTACTTTTGTCTTATCTTTTCATCTAAAATATGCAGAAGATACCAAGAAACATTTGAAGAGAACCATGACCAGTTTATTGGAGAAATATATGGTATCACTTCATTTATTTTCTATTTCCCATAGCTATCTTATTTTTTAAAGTGTTGAAGAGCAAAGTTGTCAGCTTGAGGACTAAGGTGCACCTGACCCTAGCCATGGTATTTTTAATAACCTCATATGCATGTGAAAGCTGAACAGTAAATAAGGAAGACTGTAGGAGAATTGATGCATTTGAGTTATGGTGTTGGAGGAGAATATTGAAAGTGCCATGGGCTGCCAAAACAACCAACAGATCTGTGTTGGAAGAAGTGTAGCCAGAGTGCTCTTTGAAGGCCAGGATGGCCAAACTCTGTCTCTCATACTTTGGACATCATGTTTGATAATGTGGAGGGTCAGAGAAAAAGAGGAAGACCCCAGCGAAATGGATTGACCAAGTGATAGCATCAATGGACTCAAGCATGGTAACAATTGTGAAGTTGGCCCAGGATCAGGCAGTGTTTCGTTCTGCTGTGCATATGGTCGCTATGAGTTGGTACTGAATCGATGGCACCTAACAGCAACAACATCTTATTTTTATATTCTTTGAACCTAGGATTAATTGTACCGTCTGAATTCTGAGATTTCTAACAAATGAGCTACTTAATTAATTCAGTCACTTATTAAAATTTGTGAGTGAATAGATTAGCTCAGAAATGAAACTGTCAAATTCAAAGAGGTTTTTGGTGTCAGGAGTATTTGGCTTAAAATTATTTTCATTTGATAGATAACATTCCAAAATAATCAAACCTGAAGTTGGCTATGTGAGCCTTTATAACCTTCTAATGTAGTTGGGGCAAATAAGATCCACAAATGAAGCCAAAAATTGGGGAAAGGATAAGGTTTGACACACAATATTTGGAATAATTCTGTATCCTTTTAAATCATTCAAAAGCAAAGTTAAGTGAACCTGTTCTAGGAATGTTTGTATCTGCATATTCTACAGGGTCACCATGAGTCAAAATCAGCTGAATGGCACTGGGTTTGGTTTGGTTTGGGCATCTATTCTTAATAGGTTTAAGAGTACATTTCAACAGTTATTTATTTAGTACAAACATTTTATTTCCAGTGTATGTATGTACAACTCAACTCTCAGTTTATTGTACTATTGTGGCTTGCATGTGCTGTGATGGTGGTAGCTATGCCCCAGAGCATTGCTATATCAGTGGGTTACCAATGGTGGACAGGTTTGAGCATAGCTTTTAAACTAAGACATACTAGGAAGAAGGAATTGATGATCTACTCCTAAAATATTGGCCAATGAAAACCTTATGAATAGCTGCAGAACATGATCATATATAACGCCCAAAGCTGAGCCACTCAGGTTGAAAGCCACTCAAAATACAACTGGGAAAGAGCTGACTCCTCAAGTAGAGTTGGTCTTAATCAAATGGATGGAGCAAAGCTTTCAGGACCTTCATTTGCAAGACATGAATCAAAATAAGAAGGATTATATGCAAAACAACCAAAAATAAATGGAATATGGAATGTAAGAAGTATGAACCTGGGGAAATTAGAAGTTGTCAAGAATGAATTGGTAGCACTTCTGTTGTTGTTAGGTGCCATCACATTAGTGATGGCTCATAGCAGGCCTATGTAAAACAGAATGAAGAACTGCCCAGACCTGTACCATCCTCACAATTATTATGTTTAAGCCAATTTTGAATATACTGTGTCAAAGATACTGGTGGCATAGTTTTCAGCATCACAGCCACATACAAGCAACAACAATATGACAAAGTGACAAACAAGTGGTGGGTAAATGTATTGAAATGCATAAGAACCTATAACTTAGGGATTAATGAGCTGAAATTAATTGGTATTGGTCATTTTGAATCAGACAGTCACATGGTCTAATATGCCAAGCATGACAAATGGAAGAGAAATGGTGTCACATTCATCCTCAAAAATAACATTATACCTGAAATAAAATGTGGTCAGGGATAGAATAATATCCATATGCCTACAAAAAAAGACAAGTTAAAACAACATTATTCAAATTTATGCATCAACCACAATGTCAAATTTGAAAAACTGAAGACTTTTACCAATTCCTACAGTCTGAAATTGATCAAACATGCAATCAAGATGGACTGATAATTAATGGTAATTATATAACTGGAAAGTTGGAAAATATGGCTTTGGTGACAGAAGTAATGCCAGAGAGAAAGAATGATAGAATTTTGTAAAGACCAACGATTTATTCATTGCATATATCTTTTTTAAACAACATAAACAGTGACTATGCACATAATCTTGCCAGATGGAATACACAGAAATCAAATCTACATCTGTGGAAAGAGGTGATGGAGATGCTAAATATCACCAACGAGAACAAGGCCAGGAGCCAACTACAGAACAGATCATCAATTGTTCAGATGCAAGTTCAAGTTGAAGCAGAAGAAAATCAAACAAATCCATGAGAAACAAAATATGACCATTAGTGTATCCCACCTGAATTTAGAGAACAACTCAAAAATAAATTACACACATTGAACACTAATGACTGAAATACAGATGAGTTGTGGAATAATATCAAGGATGTCGTACATGGAGAAAGAAAAAGGTAATTTAAAAGACAGTAAAGAAAACAAAGACCACATTAGATGTTAGAAGCCACTCTGCAATTTGCTCTTGAACACAGAGTAACTAAATTGAATGGAAGAAATGATGAAGTAAAAAAATAAATAAATAAAATTAAAATAAAAACTGAAAAAAGATTTAAAAAGTCATCTGGAGAAGACAAATGTATTATAATGAACTATACAAAGACTTTCAGTTAGAAACCCAAAAGGGAAGAACACACTTGGCATTTCTCAAACTGAAAGAGCTGAATAAAAAATTCAAGCATTGAGTTGCAATATTGCAGGATTATATGGACAAAATGTTGACTAATGCAGGAAGCATTAAAACAAGGTGTAAGGATATATGGGAAATTTGCTGAAACTGGTAAGCATCCATGTCCCCTTCTAGAATTGTCTTGTGAGAAGGTGAGTCTAATACGTTATTGGCACTTAGAAAGAAACAAGTAAGAACACGGGCGCTCATTATTATGTAACCTGGAATGTTATGTAACTTGACAGGATGCAACTTTTATCCTCTTATCTATAAAAAAAAATTATGCCTTATCTCCATTTGGCAGTGTAAACTTAAGCACAATCTGCTCTTCTGTCACCCAAAAGCATCAGTAAGTGCACCCCCTGATAAATTTAACCACACTGGACCTTTCAGTAGCATTTTGGGAGGTGTGTGTGTGGGGGGGGGGGTCTCTATACTCTGAGCTGTTCTTGCATAACAAAGGATACACAGAGTTACTGGGATAGTTAAAGCTTTGTGTCAGTTTGATTCAGTCAGGAATCTCAATGATTTGGCTATTAAGGTATAGTAATCCCCTAGGATAATATCTAATATAATGTAATCGTTTCCATGATGAGATCTGTTATAAGCAGCCAGTCAATAGACGTGACGTTTCCTCAAGGGTGTGGCCTGCCTCCAATATATTAGGCTTTCTAGCTTTTTTTTCTGGTCTGGAATCCCGCATCAGGCTCATTGTCAGACTTGAGCCAGCAGCCTGCTGTATTGTCTGTGCATGCTGGGAGTTGCCAACACCCTATTATCTTATTTGATAACCTTGGATTTATTCACCTCTAGAATCCTGGGGTGGCGCTGTGGTTTAATGCGTCAGACTGCAAAGTCTCTTGAACTGCAAGTTTGGTGGTTCAAGTTCACCAGTTGCTTCTTGGAAACCCTATACAGGCGCTATGGGTCGTAATCGACTCCACAGCACTTAACAACAACACAACCCTGCTGATCTTGGGTTCATTTTCCCTCTACCTATATGAGTCAGAATAAACCTCTAGCCTGACATTTGAGCAACAAACTTGGAACTTGCCCCCCTCTATAAGAGTGTGAGCCATTTCCTTGATATAAGCCATATATACATATCCACTACTTGTCTATTGTCTTTGGTGGCTTGTGTATTATTGATACTAGAAGCTATACCACCAGTATTTTAACACAAGTAAAAATCAACACAATGGAAATGTTTTTTTAATCAATTAATCCATTAATTTTAACTTTTGCGAATTGAGAGAAGGTTTACAGATAAGATCATCATTTTTACATTCAATACATCATACACTTTGTTTTATCTCAATGATTGAAACAACAACAATTTGGAGTCACTATGAGTCAAAATCAACTCAATGGCAATGGGTTGAGGAGTCCTACTTGGCCCTGTAGGATAAGCACCAGCAGTTCAAACCCCACAGCTGCTCCTCAGAAACCCTATACAAGATCATTATGAATCGGACTGACCTGAAACTACTTAACAACAACAACATGAGTCAAAATCAACTCAGTGGAAAATTTTTTTTTTATTAGTCAATTAATTCTAACTTTTTATTGGGAATTGAGTGAAGGTTTACAGAAAAAATCATTAGTTTTACATTCAACAAATCATACACTTTGCTTCTCCTCAATGATTGCAATCCTCTCCATGTAACAAGAGTTATCCCATTTCCTCCATCTTATTTTTGTTCCACCCTCATTCTCATCTGTTCTAAACTATGTCCTTACGTAAATGTTGCCCTTTTGATCTTGTATTGTAGACCATTCCATGGTGAGGATACCTTTCTAGTATATTGACCCCCTCTATGTGGTGCTGTGGGCTAACGTGTCAGACCACAAAGACATTTGAATTGCAAGGTCCATGGTTCAAGCTCACCAGCTGCTCCTTGGAAATCCTATACAGGGTCGCTGTGGGCTGAAATCAGCTCGATGGCACTTAACAACAACAACAACATACCTATCTACAAGGAGCTCTGGCAATGTAGTGGTTACGAATCGGGCTGCTAACCTCATGGTCAGTAGTTTGACACTACCAGGGATTCTGCAGGAGAAAGATGAGGCTTTCTGCTCCCATAAAGATTTGCAGCCTCAGAAACCCTACACAGGGTCACTATAAGACAAAACCGACTCCACGGCACACCACCACCTAGGCATACCTGTCTATTGCTTGACTGAATATTGGGACACAAGGGTGAGTTCCATTCCAGACCTGAAGGTTGATTGGTCAGGGGCCATATATAGTTTTGGGTTTCCTTCAGTTTCTTTCTAAACAGTAAGCACAGTTGCCAAGTCTTTTTTTGAGTTGTGTTCCACATTTTCTGCCACTCTAGCTATGACATTCTAATATGATCACTTTCGAACAGTTGGTAGTGTAACCAGGCATCATTTATATCTCTGGTCTCAGAATCATGCTGACTGATGTTAACATGTTCCATTGGTCCATTGGTGGATGGATTTCAGCAGTTTCCAGACTAAGAGAGACTAGGAAGAAAGAGATACAGACCACTTCTAAATGGTTAGCCACTAAAAACCTTATGAACATAGGTGGAACATTGTGTGATAGTATAGCAGAAGATGAGCCCCTTGTATTGGAAGGCACTCAGAATAAACTGGGGAAGAGGTACCTCCTCAAAGTAGAGTTGCCTGTAATGGTGTGACTGAAGAAAAACTTTCAGGACCTTGATTTGTTAATGGGGCACAATTCAAAATGAGAAGAAACAGCTACCAACATTCATTAATAATCAGAACATGGAATGTACAAATTATAAATCTAGTAAAATTGGAAGTCATCAAAAAAGGAAATGCAAAACATAAAGATCAATATCTTAAACATTTGTGAGCTGAAATGGACTGGTATTGGCCATTTTGAATTAGACAATAATGGAATGACAAATTGAAGAGGAATAGTGTAGCCTTCATCATCAAAAGGAGCATTTCAAGCTCTAACTTGAAGTACAATGCTATCTGTGATAGGAAATTACCCATATGAGTACACGGAAGACTAGTTAATGCCACCATTATTCAAATTTACTCACCAGGCACTAAAACTGATGAAACTGAAGAATTCTATCAATGTCTTCAGTCAGAAATTGATTAAACCTGCAATCAAGATGCATTAACAATTACTGGAGATTGGAATGCAAAAGTTGAAAGCAAAGAGGAAGGATCTATAATTGGAAAATGTGCCATTGATGATAGAATAATGCTGGAAATCACATGATAAAAATTTGCAAGACCAACAATTTATTCATTGCAAATACCTTTTTTAAACAATGTAACACATGGACCTCACCAGATGGGGTACACCTTTGACTACATCCATGGTAAGACATGATAGAGAAACTAAAATCATCAGCCAAATAAAAGCCAGGGGTCCACTGTGGAACAGATCATCAATTGCTCATATGAAAATTCAGGCTAAAGCTGGAGAAAATTAAAAACAAGTCCACAAGAGCCAAAATATGTTTCCCACCTGAATTTAGAGACCATCTCAAAAACAGATTGATGCATTAGATACTAATGAAGAAAAAACAGAATTACTGTGGAATGACATCAAGAACTTCATACATGAAGAAAATAAAAGGTCATTAAAAAGATAGGAAAAAATAAAATACAAATTGAATGGCAGAAGAGACTCTGAAGCTTGCTACTAAGTACAGAGAAGCTAAAACGACTGAAGAAATGAGGCAGCATAAGAGCTGAAAAGAAATTTTCAAAAGACAACTCAAGGAAATCAAGAACCCAGATATCAACCCAACCACCTACAGCCAAATGATCTTCGACAAAACGCCCAGGCACATTGCATGGGAAAGAGACAACTTCTTTAATAAATGGTGCTGGCAGAACTGGAAAGTGATATGTAAAAGACGGAAACAAGACTTTTGCCTCATGCCATACACAAAAATGAATTCAACATGGATCAAAGATCTAAATGTGAATCCTAAAATTATGAAGATCATCAATGAAAAAATAGGGACAAATGTGAGGGCACTAATTCAGGGCATATACAGGCTGCCACACGTTTTGAAAA
>NW_006408640.1:8982165-8999473 GCF_000296735.1 Chrysochloris asiatica | reverse complement strand
AAATGGAGAGACTGGGACACTCCTGCATTGTTGGTGGGACTGCAAAATGGTCCAACCTCTCTGGAAAGCAATATGGCGCTTCCTCAGAAGGTTAAAAACAGAAATACCATTTGATCCAGCAATTCCTCTACTTTGTATTTACCCACAAGAAAAACAAGCCACAACACAGGAAGATATATGCACACCAATGTTCATAGCTGCACAATTTACAATAGCAAAAAGATGGAGACAGCCAAAATGCCCATCAATTGAAGAATGGATAAACAAGCTGTGGTACATACACACAATGGAGTACTATGCTACCTTGAAAAATAACAAGGAAGCTGCATGCCACTTCCTAACATGGATGAACCTTAAGGACATTATGTTGAGTGAAATTAGTCAATCACAAAAGGAAAGATACTGCATAGGACCACTACTGTAAAAGACTAAGAAAAACAACCCATTTTATCTCACTAAAGAGGATTCCTAGCAGGCTGCTAGGGCGTAGGGGTAGGGTTAAGAGTGGGAGGGGAAGGTGGAGCACTGGGCAGGGAGTAGACATGGAAGACCAGAGAGGAATTAATGTCTTTGAATTACATTGCTGACACAGAATATTAAATATACCCTCGACTATCAGAAGAATGAGCAATTCTGTCTTGGAAGAAATGTAGTTAGAATGCTCCTTACAAGCAAGGATAGCAAGACTTCATCACATATTCTTTTGACTGTAATCAAATGGGGTCAACCACTAGAGAAGGACATATGCTTAGTGAAGTAGAAGGTCTAGAGGGTTAGTAGAAGAAAGGAATACTCTGAGTGAGTTGCAACAATGGGTTGGTGCAAGCATCGCATGGCACAGGACCAGGCAGTGTTTCCTCCTGTTGTACTAGGGTCACTATGATTTGGAACTAACGCAATGGCACCTAACAACAGTAACAACCTTTATATATATATATATAAAGAATATAAAAGAATCTCTTTATAGATTCTGAATTAGAATGCACCATTTTGCATTACTATCTGAAGTCCTGATGTGGCACAATAGGATAAGCACTGGGCTTCTTCTGCAATGACAATGGTTCAAATTTACTAACCGTTCCTTGGACACCCTATACAGGTATGTTATGAGATAGAATTGACTCAACAGCATTTAAAATCACAACATTAGATATATGGAGACACCAAACCTTGTGCCTATCTTAAAGTGATGGCATAATACAGAATTCCACTAAAGAGTTATATACTTTAGGAATCATCTTCATTTCTATTCCTTTCAGTTCTGTGAATCTTTGTGAATTCATTTTCTGCACAAGCATAGTATTCTCTAATGAAGACCTCACATTTTTTTTCCTTACCTACAGGCTGTTACAATCAAGTTCATTACTTAGTTGAGAGCAAGTAGCCTAATTGAAAGAATCTTCTTTCAGCTGCCAGTTTTAGAATTTAAAATTTCATTGCTGCATCTTAGGGAAAATTTCCAAAAGAGTTTAAAAGTGCTAATTATATGTCTATCAAATTTGCATAGATTTAAGTCACATTACCATATATGCACCATTTTTTTAAAAAATTATCTCCTGCATACTGATAAAGATAATTATGAAACTATTTTAGGATTTGTCCTCTTGTGATCAACCCAAGCATATATAAAGTGGTTACGAATCGGGCTGCGAACCTTAAGGTCAGCGGTTCGAAACTACCAGCCGCTCCGTGGGAGAAAGATGAGGCTTTCTACTCCCATAAAGATTTACACCCTCGGAAACCCTGTACAGGGTCGCTATGGGTCGGAACCGACTCGACGGCACTTAACAACAACTATATATATAGTAGTAGTTTGCTAGTTTGCTCTAGTGAAAAGTCTAAGAGACATAAATGTTATTATTTAGCATTCATGAGACTAGGAGAAATAATGAGAATTGATGTATAATGGTGAGCCTTGAGACTATAGTCTCCTGGTTCTGTACCTCCACTGGGCCTCAGGGTTGTGTCAAAACTCTTTAAGGAGCATTCTAATCCACAATCAGGGCAGAGGACCACTGTTTTAATCAACAATAGGACACCTATATGAAGCATATTATCTGTCCTTTTCAAAACCTCTAAAACATAGTAATTGAGTTGTAAACAAATTTCAGCAGAGGCAATATTGTATCCAAGTAAAATAACATATTTTCCATTTACCATGATGGTGCTCATTGGTCCAGTTGTGAGGATTTTTATCTTCCTATGTTGAGGTATAATCCATACTGAAGATCTTTAATATTCATCAGGACTTAGTATAATGTAAGACCCAGGGAAATGATGCTTTAATGGATCAACAGCGGATATTTTTTAGGATAATATCCATTCCCCTGTCCATGTTAGTATATCTATTATATTTTTACCTATATCAGAGGCTTGCCTTGTGTATTTAATACTGTATTCCAATAATGGTACAGATTACACTTATTTCCTAAGTATATGTGCCCAGACAATTGCAGTGGTACAAAGCAGATAGCTAATTTCTCTAGAGTATCTTCTGAAAGTTGGTACAACACCACTTGGACACAGTCCAGGATCTTGGAGTTAGCAGATTACCTGGATTGGATCTCATTAAGTCTGAGAAGCCATCCTGGTAAAGTTTAGCCCATTTATATGAGAGTAAGTAAAAAAGTATTGCAACAAAATTATAGAAATCCTTATAAATCACAAATATAGAAATGAAAAATTGTCCTTTCTTGACATATCCCCTATCTAGGTTTATAAACTTCTGAAGGTAGTGTTTCCATCTCTCTAATCCTTCCAAAAAGAATTCTGTGCTTTTTGATATATACACATCAAAATGGAAGTTTTGGCATCCTTGAGGGACACAATCATGTTAATTTGAAATGTTTTTTTAGTTTGGGGAACAAAAAGAAGTATGAAGGGGAAAGATTAGGCATGTAGGGTAGATGGGGGAAGAGTTCCCAATGAAATTCTCGTAGGACAGCCCTAGCTACCCTCAAATAATAAGTAGATACATTATTGTGATAGAAAAATTTCTTGGCACAACTTTCCTGACTTTTTCTCACCCTAGAAGTTTTCTATTTTCTTAACACTTCTTCATAATAACCTCTCATAATCATCCTGTGTCCTTCAAGAAGATCTATCAAGATTTTCCTTTTAGTACAATATTCTATATCCTACTTTGGTGAGTAGCAACTGGTATCTTAAAAGTTCATGAGCCACCATCTAAGGTGCAACTATTGGTCTCTCTCTGTGCAGAGAAAAAAAAAGTGATGAAAATTGAGGTTGCTTGGAAACAATTAGTCCAATGAATTAATGGATCATGTAAACACAGGTTTCCATGACCCAGAGACCATAAGAATTAGATGGTGCCTGGCTACCACTTCCAACTGCTCTGAAAGGGACCACATTAGAAAGTCCTGAGTAGAGTTGGAGAAATTGTGAAACAAAAATCAAAAGTTATAAAAAGAACTAAGCTAACAGGTCAGATAGATACTGGTGGAGCCCTGAAAATATGGTCCTTAGTCATTCTTCAAATCTGGAACTGAATTCACTCCCATGAATCAATTTTTATCAAAACAATAGATAGGTACATGTTGTGGATGTTAGAGATCATGTATACGATTTCCAAGGAGTGGCTGGTGGGTTTGAAATGTGTGCCATTAAGCATTCCAGTACTTATATTACAGCAACAACCAGGCCAGAAAGGTACATAGGGCAACAATAATACTAATAAGGTATACACAATATAGAATGATCAACCATTTCAGATCAAAAGGGCAGCATTTACCCTAGGAAAAAAATGAGACATGTTGGGAAAAGAGGAGTGAAAACAAGAAATACAGGGAAAAAGTTGGATAACTTTTTACAATGAGGGGATTACAACAATTGAGATGAAATGAACTGCATGATTTGTTGAATGCAAACTGATGACCTGTTTTATAAACCTTCACTGAAATCACAATAAAAAGTTAAAAGAAAAAAAAAAGATGAACTCTGGAATTTCAAAAACCATCTGCATATCCCTCTGAGCTGAACTCTGTGCCTTGAATTTAACTGACCCACCAGGTTCCCTTGGAAGCCAATCTTTTGATTGGACCTTTTCATTTTTGGAAGGCACCCTAATGAGAGTAAGACAAGTTTATTAATAGATTTTGTCTGCAACTATCCACTGATAGCAGACACATGTTTAAACATGTTTTATTTGTAATAAACTCATGCACTAATGCACTAGGACCCTAGTAGCAATACTTTTGGACATACCCTCACATACTTCCCTTCAAGTAATTGCTGCTGTGCTAAACCTTTTAAAATAGTCCAACTAACGACTTTTACTAGATACAGTTTAAAGAAACAGCTGTAATCATGCCTTCAGCACTTTGGGTGGGACATACTCAGAAATTACTTTTCAGGCTGCCCGTGTTTCATTCTCCCATTATGTCAGCCAAATGCTTTAACTGTTCCACAAAGTACTCTGAAAAGCATGCTTAACAAGCACACATATGTTCTGCTTTGCTTCCATATCCCATTGAAGGTGGCATAGTGCTGAGGTTAACAGCCTAACACGTAATCTACTACTCAACTATTTCAAGAGGTATCATATTGTCAAGAACTGATGATATTGAAGGAAGGAGTCCAAGCTGCACTGATGGCATTGGTGAAAAACAAGGTTCCAGGAATTGATGGAATCCAAATTGGAATCTTTCAACAGCCTAATGGAGCACTGGAGGCACTCACTCATCTATGCCAAGAAATTTGAAAGACAGCTACCTGGCCAACAGATTGAAAGAGAACCATATTATTTCCCATTCTAAAGAAAGGTAACCCAATAGAAAGTGGAAATCATTGAAAAAAAATATTCTTAATATAACATGAAAGTAAAATTTTGCTGAAGGTAATTAAAAACTGATGACAGCAGTACATCAACAGGTTGTTGCTAGAAATTCAAGCCATATTCAGAATAGGACCTGGATCAAGGGATTTCATTGCTGGTGTCAGAGGGATCTTGGCAGAAAGTAGAGAGAATGTCAGAAAGATGTTTGTGTTTTATTGACTATGCCAAGACATTCAACTGTATGGATCATAACAAACTATGGATAGCATTGTGAAGAATAGGAATTCCAGAACACTTAATTGTGCTAAAGAGGATGTGCTATACACAGACAAAAAGGCAGTTATTCAAACGCTATGGCTTAGTGAATAGTTTAATATGAGGAAAGATGTGGGTTCAGATTGTATCCTTTCACATGCTTATTCAATTTGTATGCTGAACAAATAATCCAAGAAGGTGGATTATACAAAGGAGAACATGGCATCAGGATTAGAGGAATACTCACTAACAATCTGTGATATGCAAATAACACAGCCTTTCTTTCTTGAAGCAAACAGGACTTAAACTATTTATTGTTAAAAAAAAAAAAAAAAACTCTTTAAAGTGTTAAATAGCAGGTTGTTGTTGTTATTGTTATGTGCCGTGGAGTCGGTTCCGACTCAAAGCAACCCTGTACAGGGTTTCCGAGGCTGTAAATCTTTACAGGAGAAGAAAGCCTCATCTTTCTCCCACAGAACAGCTGGAGAGGTGGCAAAATGGTGGAGTAGGCAGAAAGGCTGCAAGGACCCTCTACAACAGAGATACAGATAACCAAATGAACACAGATGCAGGTGATAATCCTGGGACTCTTCAGATTAATATGAAAGGATAGAGAAGTGAATTTAATGCTTACTAGGAGAGAGATCTGGAAGACACAGCAAAAAATGGAGATATTCATATGAGGCAGCAGCAACCAGATAGGCACAGCCACCTTGAGCTTTTGTGAGTGGCTTCAGAAACAAGAAAACTTCAGCAACATTGCAGAAACACACCTGTGGCTTGCTGAGACAAAGGTGCAACATTTTTCTTGTTCCCCACACTCCCATGGTGATCAGAGCTGAGGCCAGCCCCTACATGAGTACACCCTCGGGGAAGCTACCACTCTCCAGGTGGTTGGAGCTGCAAATAGATGAGTGCTGCTGTTGTGGGCCCCTTTAGAGAAGGAGGAAGCTGTCCCCATTAATCCAATTTGGGCAGGTCCTGCTCCAGATATACAAAGTTGGCCCTGGTTATCCTGGCTAGCTCTCACTAGGATAACCAGCTGATCAGATGAGTTAGGGAGAAAAAACAAAACAACCAGAAAAGACACTTTGATCTGTGCTGGTGGCCAGGCCAGCCATGGTATGGTCATCTTGAACTTTCATGGTCAACTTTGAATGCAAGAGGGCAGTAGGTGGCACAATACCATTATTGGTGGACAGAAATGGGTAAGTTTCTTTTATTTTCTTCTTGTTCCCCATGTTACTGTGGTGACTAGAAGATGGCCAACCCCCATCCATTTACAATCCCAGGGAAGCTCCTGTTTTCCAGGTTGTCGAAAACACACCAAATTATGTGGGGAGCTAGCAGCACCAAAATGGCACCTGGAATGAAGTCTGACCTATTCCAGACCCACAGAGCTGGTTCTGGTCAGCCCTGCACTACAGAAACCTCTCATCTTTGCTCCTATCTGGAGTGGAAATACCCTAACACTACAGCTGCTTTGGGGTCTGCACGAACTACTAGATTGAGTACCCAGAAGAATTAACACGTAGCCCTACAGGAACTCCATCTAGGGTGGAGTGTTACCATCTCATCCCTTAACTCCCCAAAATGTGATGTCTGTGGCTGGCAGGAGACTCCAGAGTTCTCTCCTCTCTTCCTCTCTGGGTCTAGAACCTGCCCTGTTTTTTTGTTTTTTGTTTTTCTTTCTTTCTTTTTCTCTTTCCTAACTGCTGATGTGTCTTTCTTTCTTCTTCTTTTAAAACCTTCTTAATTTAATTAATTTTAATTATTTAAATTTCTTTCCTTTTTATTCATTCCTCTCCCCAAATGTGTTAAGGTCTTTTACTTTATTTCCATTTCTTTTTCTTCTTTTATGATTTTATTTTCCTCTCCATATTTCTCTCTTTCATTTTTGCATTCTTTTTCTGGCTGCTTAAAAAAATTTTTTTTCATTACTATTTTTTTTCTTGCTGTTGTTTGCTTGTTTGTGAATATTTTCCTTCCATCTTGTGTGTTTGTTTCCTCTTCTTGTCTCATCTGGTAGAAGATAGACTGCAGCCATACAATCTAACCACAACAGTACCATCTATATCCCTATTCATTGGGCAAGACCCAATACTAGGTGGTATACACTGGATCATTGTAAACCATACACAGGGTTGCTAGAAGTTAGAACCAACTCAACAGCACCATATACTAGATCAACAGCAAAACTATCTTCAGCCAAATCCATCCTAAATAGAACTGCCCAAACAGTAAACAGAGAATGGTACACAAGTTAATTTGATAACACCCACCAGGAGGCAGTTGGTGGTTGCCTAACAATACACCACCATACACTCATTAACTTAATACAAACACAACAACCTCACAATGTCTCAAAGGCAGCAGAAATTTTCTGCTCACATGAAGAAACAAGAAAATATGGCTCAAACAAGTAACCAAGAGGCAGAGCTAGAAAACATTTTGGAGGCAAAATAGGCATTGGAAATACATGAATAGAATTCAAGGTAATGATAATAAGTAACCCAAAAGATTGACAGAAAGATCAAGGAAAATTTCAGGAAAGCACTAGAGGAATAATCAAACAAAATGGATAAAGGATTGGAGATAACACAAAACCTGCAGATGGAAATCTAGAAGATTAATACAAAGATTTCAGAAATGGATAATCCATTGTAAGGGCAAAGGAATAGAGTTGAATCAATGGAAGCCCAAATTAGTGAGACTGAAGATAAATCTCTCACTACTAGGAAGTTAGAAGAACAATAAGAAAAAAAGAATGAAAAATATCTGAAGAGAATCTAAGATTCATGTGAGACAACATGAAGAGGAATAACTTACAGGTGATTGGAATACCAGAACAGGAAAAGACAAAGAAAAGCACAGAAAATATAGTAGAAGAGCTTTTGAACAAATATTTTCCTAACACCATGAAACATAGGAAGACAAACATTCAAGAAGCTGAATGAACCCCAAACAGAATAGACCCCTAAGGAAAATCGCCGAGACATATCATAATCAAACTGTCCAAAGATAAGAATTCTAGTAGCTCAGAAAAAGTGAAAAGTAGATATATAAAAGATAAATGAAAAACAGACAAAATAAGATTAAGCTCTGATTCCTCAGCAGAAACCATGCAAGCAAGAAGGCTGTGGGGAGACATACAAAACACTGAAATAAAAAAAAATATTGCCCACCAAAAATAATATACCCAGCCAAACTGTCCCCCCAAACATGATGGAAAAATTAGAGCATTTCCAGATAAATTTGTAAATCTAGAAGAAATGGATACAGATTTTAGAAAAACAGAACCTACCTAAACTAACATGGGATGAAGTAGAAAACTTGAACAGACCTATAACTATAAAAAGAAATTGATCTGGGGAGTATGGGGGACAGGATTGCAGGGTATACCCTTTGGTTGGTTGATGATGCATGGAGGGGATTGTAACCATGGCAATGAGTTGATATAAGATAGAATGAACGTAAAATTAATGTTCTCCCATGTAAACTATCACATAATTCACAATAAAACATTTAAGAAAAAAAAGAAAGAAATTGGTCAGGTTATCAAAAAAAACTTACAACAATTAAATGCCCAGGCCAAGACTGATTTACTGGTGAATTCTACCAAACATTCAGAGAAGAGCTGATACTAATTTTCCCCAAACTATTCCAGAACATAGAAAATGATGGGAAAGTCCTGAATGCATTTTATGAAGCAAGTAAAACGTTCATACCAAAACCATGAAAAAGCATCACTAAAAAAGAAAATTATATACAGGGTTGCTGTGAGTCAGAACTGAGTCAATAGCACTTAACAACAATAGCAATCCCTCAGGAATATTGATGCAAAAATTTTCAACTAAGTCCTAGCCAGTAGAATTCAACAACATATCAAAACAAAACATCATGACCACCTGGGATTCACTCTAGGGATACAAGAATTGTTCAATATTAGTAAAACAATCAACATCATCCACCATATAAATAAAATGTAGATAAAGAACCATGATCATATTGATTGATGCAGAAAAGTCATTTGAAATACTCCAACATCCATTCTTGATAAAAACAAAACAAAGAAGGAATTGAAGGGACATTTCACAATGCAACTGAAAGCACATATAAAAATCCAACAGCCAACATTATCCTCAATGGAGAGAAACAGCAAGCATTCCCTTTGTGAAGAGGAACCAGACAAGGATGCCCTATATCATCACTCCTATTCAATATTGTGTTGGAAGTCTTTGCCAGAGCTATAAGACAAGAAAGGGAAAATGAAGGCATCCAAATTGGCAAAGAAGAAGTAAAACTCTATTTTCAAATGATATGATCCTATACATAGAAAATCCCAAAGACTCAATAAAAAAATTTTTGTTGAATGGATGGGATTGCAATTATTAAGATATAACAAAGCCTATAATCTGTTGAGTGTAAAACAGATGATTTTATCGGTAAACTTTCACTCTATTCACAATAATAAACAAACAAACAAATAAATAAATAAATACATTTTTAAAATGTTACAGAGGAAAAATGTCAGTTTGAGGAGTAAGATGTGTCTGACTCAGACCATGGTATTTTCAATTGCCTCATATTCATGCAAAAGTTGGACCATGAAGAAGAAAGACCACAGAAGAATTGATACATTTGAGTTATGGTGTTGGAGAAGAATATTGAAAGTACCATGGACTGCCAGAAGAACAATCAAATCTGTCTTGGAAGAAATACAGCCAGAATGCAACTCAGAACTTGGATGGCAAGACAGCTGATGGCCACTTGGCTATTGTGAATAGTGTTGCAGTAAACATTGTTGTAAAAACATCTATTCGTGTTCCATTTTTAACTCTGTGGGATATAGTCCTAAGAGTGGAATTGTTAGGTCATACAGTAATACCTGGGAATTCTGGTGTGCTATAGGATAACGCACTAGACTGCAAGGTCAATTTGAACCACAAGGTTGGCAGTTCAAACTCACCAGTCACTCCTTGGAAACCCTATACAGGGTTGCTATGAATTGGAACCAACTTGATGGCACTTAACAACAACAACATTGGTAATACCTGAACGTCTTTTTGAAAATCAAATAAGTTTGTAAGCATCTGGGATAGAGCACTGAACCAACAATCAGTAAATTGTGATTCTCATGTGTTTTCCATATCTAAATAAATTTGAGGAAAATGTTTATAGTTTCTGATCCTTAATTGGAAAACTACATTGCTACTGTATAGTATGCCTGTTAGACTTAAACCTGATCTTTCTTTTGTATCCAGTGGTATCCATACCCATTGCCCTGGAGTCCATTCCAACTATAGCAACTAAATATGACAGAGTAGAATTGCTCCTAGGGTTTCTGAGATTAGAAACCTTTGCAGGAACAGAAAACCTCATCTTTATTCTGAGAGAATGCTAGTCCAATCTTAATACTAGATGGAGGGAATCGAAAAGGAAGTGGTATGATAAAGTCACACAAAATAGGCAAAATGAGTTAAAAGTACGGTGTTTTTTATTTAACTTTTTATTGTGAATCGAGTGAAGGTTTGCAAAGCAGATCATTAGCTTTATATTCAACAAATGATCTCAAAGACTGCAATCCCCTCTTTACATATCCTACTTCCTCCCTGTGACTCTTGTTTCCATTCCTTCTTCTTTTCAACCCTTTCTGAATTTTATCCTTAACTAAATGCTGCCCTTTTGTCCAGGGTTGACCATTCTATGGTGTGTATACTTCGCTTGTGTTGTTGTCCCCCTATACACATAACTACTGCCTGGCTAAAACCACGAGGGTGAGTTCAGTTCCAGACTTGAAGAGTGACTTTAGTCTCGGGGTTTTTCCAGTTTCTTTCTAATCAACAAGCCTGGTATATTTTTTTATGATTTCGGGTTTTGCTCCACATTTTATCCGGCTCTATCCAAGATCTACAGAGCTATTGATAGTGGTAGCTGGGCACCATCTAGTTCTTTTGGTCTCAGGATTGTGAAGACAGATGTTTATGTGTTCCATTAGTTCACTGGACAAATTGTCTTCAATTTTCGTCACACTTTTTGCCTCTGAAGAGGGAGAGACCAATAGTTGCACATTAGATGGCCATGCATGAGCTTGTAAGATCTCAGTTGCTACATACCAGAGTAGCATTTGGAACATTGTGTTTGTAAAGATTATGGTCCTGAACTCCCAGGCCAAGTAAACACTCTCTCATTGAAATAGTAGTCACCTGAGTTAACTAGTGTTTACTTTCATGCCAGTGAATTGCTCCCCTTACTCTCCTTCCCCTGGTAACCATCAAAGAATGTTTACTTTATTATTTTATAACAAAAATCTTTTTTTTTTTACTTTTTACAATACTAGTCTCATACAATATTTGTCTTTTTTTGATTAGCTAATTTCACTCAGCATAATATCCTACAGGTTCATCCATATTTTGAGATGTTTCATAGATTCATTGGTGTTCTTCAATGTAGTATAATATTCCATTGTGTGTATGTGCCGAAGAAAAGTATGATCTTTATGTACATAAAAAATGAATGAGTCTTAGATGATGCAAATGGTTTTGCCGTTGAGTAGAAAGCCTCATCTTTCTCCAGTGGAACTGCTAATAGTTTCGAACTGCTGACCGTAAGACTAGCAGCCCAACTCTTAACCACTATGCTACCAGAGCTCCTTAGAACACCCTTTAGCCTTGAGCAATTTAAAGTACCTCTCCTTCTTCATCTATAAAATGGGCTGACAATACCTACTTACAGGAAAGATGTGACTGTTCAGTGAGATTCACAGAAAGTCCTCAAAGATCAGTATGTTAGAGTAAGAGTCCAGTACATGTAAGCCCTGGGTTGCTCTTTTCCCTTCCTTGGTGGCTCAGAAGCCATCTACACTGTTAGCCTGAACATTTTAATATCTTCCTTCACACAACCAAGAGCAGATGAGACCGGTGGTTTGGCCCATGTTATAGTTTCTAAGAACAAAACCTGCTTTTTTTTTATAGGACGAGGGTCAATGAGGGACAGAAACAATCCACTGGCAGACCCAGGCATGCCTATTAAGTAAGGTCTACTTGACCTGCTTTGTCCCTAAGGGTGACAGCCCTCAGAAGCCAGTGGCAAATGGGACTCAGACTCCTGGTACTTGGACAGCCTGCCCCTCTCCTTGCAGTGTTCCCATTCATTCATTCCCCACTGTCGGATGACGATAGAGGGAGGAAGGAATATCAGGGGACCAGCAATACCTGCTGTAATTCTGTGACACAGCCACACTGGGCCATGACCTTGGCTTGACACAGGAACAAGTGTTATGTCACTCTAAACAAAATGTCTCAAAATGGTAAACTCACCTAGCTGCTCCCTAGGAGAAAGATCTGGCAATTTGCTTTCGTAAAGACTTTAACCAAGAAAAAAACCTTTTGGGGGCATTCAACTCTGTCACATCACGTCTCTGTATGTGTCAAAATTCCTAACAACAACTACTACAGACTGTAGACAGGAGTCCAAAGGTGGGCATAAATGGTTAAGTGCTTAACTACTAACTGGAATGTTGATACTTCAAACAAACCCAGAACCAGCTTGGAAGATGGCCTGCCGATCTGTTTGTAAAAGGTCACACAGCCTTGAAATCCCAATGGAGCAGTTCTACTCGGCACCCATGGGATCACCCTGAGTCAAAATGGACTCGAGGGCAACTATCAACAATATTGCAAGTGCTAAGATGGTTTTTTAAAAAAAGAAGTTTACTTTGGGATTGATTCTGTGCCAGTTGGAAAGATGATACAAAGTAGTCTTAATACCACATTTCTCTCATTTTTATCTTAAATATTTTTATTGTGTCTTATAAAGCCACATTGCAAAAATGACCACAGTTCTTGTCCCTTATTTATATGAGTACCCAGGCTGTCCTGCTGCAGGAGGAGAAACAGGGCGACTCATTGCCCTTGTTGACCTCATGACGGCCAGCAGCTGCAAGAAGCCAAGATACCTCTCTATAAACTAGCCTCAGACAAATGATGATCCCAATCCAGAAAAAAAAAAAAAAAAAATTGCCCAGATGAGCCCAAAGGCTGACCCACAGAATTTTGAGCTAAATAAATGGCCACTATATTAAGTCACTAACTTCTATGGTTATGTGCTATTCATCAAATGCTAATTGGTACTTACTCCTGTGAATATTTAAAGTTGTATTTCCACATGTGACTTTTTCCTTCTCCAGATTTGGAACAGAAAAAGGAGCTTCTTCGTACAACTTTTTTCTCTGTTAACCATCATGTCAAGGGCAAAAAAGGAATGACAGAGACAAATGAAGCGCTTTTTCTGTGTTTGCCTTAAGGCTATCACAGCAACTGAATTTTTATTTTATTTTGCTGAAATAAATGCCTGAAAATCACTATATTTCTCCTTACATTATAAATGAGGTTTGATTATTTTTTTAATGGCCTGGTAGAATAGAGCAAATCGAACTGCTGATGTTTAAGGCACCCAAGCCAAGAGGCATCAGAGTGAGTCATTATCTACTCTCTCTGCCTGTAAAACCTGATCTCAGTCAGCAGTACCTTCTATAGCCAGAGGCATCAAATAGGGCTCATCTTCATGGAGAATATTGCAGAGCTGTTATTTCCAAGCTTCAAAGTTTGTTTTTGAATATGTGTCTATGTCCCTCAAAATTCCAGAGGATTTTGTGAGTATGTGACAGTATAGGTTAATTAAATAACTTACTTTTTTATGACTCACCTCATTACGCAGAGGATTGGCAATAGCTATGGAGGATTCATATTATCAGGAAACAAATTATGCACCCTACATAAGAAATAAATGTAATGGTGCTACATAAGCTCCCCCCTCTCTCAAATGTCTGTCCTGCCTGCCACCATGCCTGAATTCACCTCAAATATTAAAGAGTTTTCTGATGTTTTAGAATTCCTTCCTAGAGATAAATCTTAAACTATCATAATTTAAGGAGTCCTGGTATGGCGCTGTGGGTTAATGGACCGGACTGCAAAGTCATTTGAACTGCAAGGTCCGCAGTTCAAGCTCACCAGCTGCTCTATGGAAACCCCATACAGGGTCACTATGGGTCGGAGCCGACTCGACAGCACCTAACAACACCAACATCATCACTTAACACATTTGCTGGAATTAACTGATAGTTAGGAGACGAGCTCTGGTGACATAGTGGTTACAAGCTGGACTGTTAACCTCAGGGTCAGCAGTTCGAAACTACCAACTGTTCCTTGAGAGAAAGATGAGCCTTTGTGCACCCATAAAGACTGACAGCCTCAGAAAACCCTCTACCGGGTCTCTATGAGTCAGAATCGACTCCACAGCACAGAGAACCCTCTACCAGGTCACTATGAGTCAGAATCGACTCCACAGCACCAGTTAGGAGAGTATCCTGTAAAAGCAGACAGACATGGGACAGAGAGGGAGGTGGGAGACACCAGGACAGGGAGACGGCTATTTCAGGCATTTCCCAATTTGGGAAAGTCTGATTTTAAAATTTAGAAATTAAAATTTTTTAAAAATCTATCAAAGATTTGTATATTTTAAAAATCTATCAAAGGCCTGACCAATTACTAGTTATTGCCTTCAAATCTCTTTCACATTCAGCAAATGACTGCTTTGTTCTTTGAGATGCAGTTGTCACCATTCTTAATTTGAAACCAGCTTTATTAAACTGTTGAAATTATGTTCAAACCATTGAATTTTATAAGGATACTGGGGATCATCTCAACTGATATCTTTCTTCATCCTGATTTTATAAATTGGGAAAGTGAAGATCAAAGAGTGAAAGTTAATTTCCTAGTCTTGGAGCCTTGCTCCCCTTAAACACACACACATGAACACCTATACTTCAAAGTCCTACAATTTAGAGGTATCTAATTTGGGGGAGTTCCATAGAATAAGCACTTGACTGCAAACCACAAGGTCAGCAATTTGATTCCAAAACATTCTCCGTGACCGTATACAGGGTTGCAATGAGTTGTAACTGACTCAATACTATTTAACAACAACAACAATTTGGAGTCACTATGAGTCAAAATGAGCTCAGTGGCAGGTTTAGGGGTCCTGCTTTGGCCCTGTAGGATAAGCACCAGCAGTTTAAACCTGACATCTGCTCCTCAGAAACCCTATATGGGATCATTATGGATTGGAATGACTTGGCAATATTTAACAACAACAGCAACATAAGTCAAAATCAACTCAATGGAAATGTTTTTAATTGATTAATCAATTAATTTTAACTTTTTATTATGAATTGAGTGAAAGTTTACAGACAGGATCATCAGTTTGACATTCAACAAATCATACACTTTGCTTCACCTCAATGATTGCAATCCCCTCCATGTAACAAGAGTTATCGCACTTCCTCCATTTTATTTTCATCCCACCCTCATTCTCATCCCTTCTAAACTATGTCCCTAGGTGAATGTTGCCCTTTTGATCTTGGATTATAGACCATTCCATGGTGAGGATGGATACCTTACTAGTGCTATCTACTGCTTGGCTGAAAATTGGGACACACGTGTGAATTCCATTCCAGACCTGAAGGGTGATTGGGTTCAGCCAGCCTTTTTCTTACCAGTAAACCAAGTCACCAAGTCTTCTTCTTTTTTTTTTTTTTTTTTAGTGTGTTCCACATTTTCTGCCACTCTAGCTAGGACCGTCTAACATGATCACTTTTAGAGCAGTTGGTAGTGTAACCGGGCATCATTTATGTCTCTAGTCTCAGAATCGTGATGACTGATGTTAACATATTCCATTGGTCCATTGGACTAGTTATTCCAAGCATTTTCACTTTGTATCACTCTTCTTTCTTCCACACATGAATATACAAATAGATGGCTGCTTATGAACTTTTAAGATCCCATTCGCTATTCACCAAAGTAGGATGTAGAATATTGTCTTTATGGAATATATTATTTTAATTGACCATGACGTCCCTTGAGACTATGGTCCTGAGTCCCCCAGGACCAGCAGCTCATTGCCTAAGATGTATGATAATATCTAAGAAGGTTTCCTCATTTTGCCACCTGGTTGCTCTACCTCACTCATAGGTTTATTTGCAGCAAAGGTAAATACCCATGTACAAATGTTCTCTTTCAAACCCTTATGTATTTGTGGATATACTCCAACTCTCCCTTCCATACCCATTCAGCCTGTGTATCTGTCCATATATCTAACAGCAGAACAGTATATAACATTATTTACCTCTATCCTCTTTAACCCTTGCATACCTCCCTTTCATGTTTCATTGGTCCATTGGTCCATTGGTTCATTCTTCTGTCAACCTCCCTCTTCTTGTATGTTAACCTACCCATCACCCAAGTTAACAAGTGTCTATCCTATGGCCAATGAATTACTCTGCCTTTCCTCCAACCCCTGGAGAAACATCAAAGAATGTTTCTTTTAACATGAAAACTGAATTTTTATGATAACAGTCTCATACAATATTCATCATTTAGTGATTGACTAATTTCACTCAGCATAATGTCCTTAAAAGGAGCTCTGGTAGCATAGTGATTACGAATTGGGCTGCGAACCACAATGTCAGCAGTTTGAAACTACCAGCTTTTCCGCGGGAGAAAAATGAGGCTTTCTGCTCCCATAAAGATTTACAGCCTCAGAAACCCTGGTCAGAGTCACTATGGGTTGGAACCGACTCGACGGCACTTAACAACAACGTCCTTAAGGTTCTTACATGCTATGAGGTATTTCACAGATTCATGGTTATTTTTCAGTGTTCATAGTATTCCATTGTGTGTATATAACAAAGTTTGTTTATTCATTTTTCCATTGATGGACATTAAAACTGTCTCCATCATTTTGCTATTCTGAATATTAATGAAATGAACATGGGTGTGCATATATCTACTCATGTCCTGGCTCTTCTTTCTTTCTTTCTTTCTTTCTTTCTTTTTTCTTCTTTCTGTTTTATTGTGAATTATATGATAGTTTACATTCATTCCACCGTATATCATTTCATTGCAATGGTTCCAATCCCCTCCATGCATCATCAACCGACCAAAGGGTATACCCTATAAACCTGCCCTCTACACTCCTCTCCACCCCCCCTCTGTTCTTCAGCATAACAGTCCCTCTCCCTCTCTGGATCCAAAGTCCCCAGCTGCTTCATCACTCCACGTCATCGTCTATACCTCTATCTCTGGCCTCGCTGCTTCTCTGGGTAGGATCACGCTCTGGGCTCTTCTCCTTTGATGGTCCTAGAGACCTCCGCTCCTAGACTGGAGAGTTAATCACTCCCTTCCTTGCTACAAAATGTCT
>NW_006408640.1:8946055-8946898 GCF_000296735.1 Chrysochloris asiatica | reverse complement strand
TAGAGAAGGATATCATGTTTGGTAAGGTGGCGGGCCAGAGAAAAGAGGAAGATCCCCAGTGAGATGGATTGGCAAAGTGGCAGCATCAATGGGCTCAAGTGTGGCAACAATTGTGAGGTTGGCCCAGGACTGGGCAGTGTTTCAACTCACAGCAACTGGTACATAGGGTTGCTATGAGTCGGTACCTACTCAACGGCACCTAACAACAACAGCAACAACAATAATGAAGGACATCAAAAGGAGCACTGGAAGCAGAATAAGTTACACATTGGTCTCCTAAATACAAGGTAAGCAGTTTGAATCTACCAGCTGCCCCTTCGGAGAAAGATGAGGTTGTCTGTTTCCACTAAGATTTACATCCTTGAAAACCCTATACAGGGTCACTATGAGAGGAGATCGACTCCCTGGCACTCAACCACCAGTAACAACAACTAAGGCTATCGGAACACCAAATGAGACAATAAACTCTATTAGCTGCTTCTTACATGCAGCTATCAAAGGATGAGAAACCAGACTGTCCACTGTCTTCTGAGTCTCTTTCACTTTTGACTTCGGTGTATCCCACCCACACCTCCCTCAAAGCCTAAATTCTGCATCAAAGTGTTTTCTGATTATTATCTTCTTCACTAGGCTTAGTCATATGATATCAAAGGAGAAACAGGTAATCCTCATCTAAATTCTTTGAGGCCTAATTATTTCAGACATGTCTTAGATCTAATCACCAAAACTATTTGCACACTCGAACACACATAGAAGAAATTGCTTCAAATAAGATATTAATACAGGCACACACTTTTGTTCCTGAATTTTTTTATTTAAACCTCTCAAAACTTAAAAACAAAT
>NW_006408640.1:8944287-8945955 GCF_000296735.1 Chrysochloris asiatica | reverse complement strand
AGATGTAGTCAATTTGATTTCTATGTATTCCATCTAGCAAGGTCTATGTGTATAGTTGTCTCTTATACTGTCTAAAGAAGGTATTTGACATGAACAAATCATTGGTTTTGCAGAATTCTATCATGAGATCTCCAGGATCATTTCTATCACCAAGGTCATATTTTCCAACTATGGATCCTTCCTCATTGCTCCCAACCTTTACATTCCAATCACCAGTAATGATCAATACATCTTGATTGAAGAAGTTGATAGAATTCTTCTATTTCATGCTCACTGGCTTTATTGGTTGATGCATAAACTGATCTTCCCTGTATCTGCATGAATATTATCCTATCACAGACAGCATTGTACTTTATGACTGACCTGGCTATGTTCTTTTTGACAACAAATGCAACACCATTCCTCTTCAATTTGTCATTTCTATGCCAGCTGTTCCGTGGGAGAAAGATGAGGCTTTCTGCTCCCGTAAAGATTTACAGTCTTGGAAACCCTGTATAGGGTCGCTATGAGTCGGAACCGACTCCACAGCACATAACAACAACAAACCATGTGGTTGTCAGAGTCAAAATGGCCAATACCAGCCCATTTCAGCTCACTAATCCCTAAGACATTGATGTTTATGCGTTCCATTTCATTTTTGACAATTTCTAATTTTCCTGGATTCATACTTCGTACAACCCATGTTCTGATTATTAATGGATTTTTACAGCTGTTTCTCTTCATTTGCAGTTGTGCCCCATCAACAAATGAAGGTTCTGAGGGCAAAGAACAAGGCACCAGGAATTGATAGAATAAAATTTGAAATCTTTCAAGAAAGTGAGGCGGTATAGGAGGCACTCACTCATCTATGCCAAGAAATTTGGAAGACAACGGTATGGTCAACTGATTGGAAGAAATCCATATATATTCCCCATTCCTAAGAGAGGTGACCCAACGGAATGCGGAAATCATTGGACAATACCTTTGATATCCCATGTGAGTAAAATAATACAGAAACGGCTGCAAGCACACATTGACAGAGAACTTCCAGAGGTTCAAGCCAGATTAAGAAGAGGCCGTGGAATGAGTGATAACATTGCTGATGTCTAATGGGTCTTGGCTGAAAGCAGAGACTATCAGAAAGATGCTTACCTGTGCTTTATTGACTATGCAAAGACTTTCGATTGTGTGAATCATGGCAAGCTATGGACAATATTGAGAAGTATGAGTATTCCTGAACACTTCATTGTGCTCATGAAGAATCTGTACCTTGACCAAGAGACTGTTGTTTGAACAGAACATGGGAACACTGAATGGTTTAAAATTAAGAAAGTTGTGCGACAGGGTTGTATTCTTTCACCACACTTATTCAAGCTGTATGCTGAGCAAATCATCTGAGAAACTGGGTTATATGAAGAAAAACATGGCATCAGTATTGGAGGAAGACTTGTTAACAACCTGTGATATGCAGATGATGCAACCTTGCTTGCTGAAAGTGAAGAAGACTTAAAGTATTTACTGATGAAGATCAAAGAGCACAGCCTTCGGTATGGATTGCATCCCAATGTAAAGAAAACAAAAATCCTCATCACTGGACCAATAAACAACATTCTTATAAATGGAGAAAAGATTGAAGTTGTCAAGGACTTCAGTCTTCTAGGATCAACTATCAACACTCATGGAAGCAGC
>NW_006408640.1:8937805-8944187 GCF_000296735.1 Chrysochloris asiatica | reverse complement strand
GTGATTTAAACATAAGTTTATAAGTTATAACTTTAAGTATAAAAAGGAAAAGTATAACAATTTAAAATAATATCCATAGCATGAAATAGTTGAGTTGCAATTTTTTTTTATAACTTCAGCTGTGTAGAATAGAACCTGGATATAGTCCTGTTCAATATTGTTATAACATCTCCATTGTAACAGATACCCTTCCAATGAAATTTTTTGTTGTTACATGCTGTTGAGTCAGTTCTGACCCATAGCTACCCTGTATAGGGGTTTCCAAGGAGAGGCTAGTGAGTTCAAACCGCTGACTCTGCAGTTCAAACTGGCCTTGCTGTCCAGTGCAACATCCTGCAGTACAGCACCAAGACAAGTCTCTTTTAATTCCCACCTTAACACCTCTAACTATTGCCATCGAATCAATGCCAACTCATAGTGACCTTACAGGGCCAAAGTAGACCTGCTTTTTAGGGTTTCCAAGGCTGAAAGTCTTTAAGGGAACAGATAACCTCATCTTTTTCCCGTGGAGTGGTTGGGGAACTTGAATCACTGACCTATTAGTTAACAGCCCAATATTTGACCCACCATACCACCAGACCTCCTTTAAAACCACAGTTATTATTGTTGTTAGGTACTATCTAGTTGGTTCTGACTAATAACAACCACATGCCCAACAGAACAAAACACTGTCCAGTCCTGCACCATCCTTACAAATGTTATGTTTGAACCTATTGTTGCTGGCACTGTGGTAATACATGTAGTCAGGAGTCTCTCTCCTTTTGGCTGACCCTCCACGTTGACGCTTTTCTCCAGGGACTGGTTCATCCTGACAACATGTCCAAAGTAGGAGAGATGAAGTCTTGCTATCCTTGCTTCTAAAATGAATTCTGATGTGCTTCATCCAAAAGAAATTTGTTCTCTGGCAGTCCATGGTACTTTCGCAGAAAATTTAACTAATGCAATATGTCATTTGATTTCTTGGCTGCTGCTTTCATGATCATTGATTGTGTATACAAGCAAAATGAAATCTTTGACAACTTCAATCATTATCTATATATCGTGATGCTATTTATTGATCCAGTTGTGAGGATTTTTGTTTCTGTTATATTCAAGTGTGATCCAGACTGAAGGCTGTGGTCTTTGGTCTTCATCACTAAGTATTTAAAGTCCTCTTCACTTCTAGCCAGCAAGGTTGTGTCATATGCATATCACAGGTTGTTAAAGACTCTTCCTCCAATCCTGATGACACATTTTTTTCTTCATTTAACCCAGATGGATTATTTGCTCAACATACCGATGGAATACATATAGTGAAAGGATGCAACACATCTTTCCTGATGTTGAACCATATCCCTTGTTCTGTTCAAACCACTGCCTCTCAGTTTATGTACAGGTTCCTCATGAACATATTTCCAAAATTCTCACTCTTCACAATGTTACCCACCCTGACTCCATATCAGGGAACGTGGGTCAAGCACATAGACTAAAAGACTTACAGTGTTTATACTGATACTGTGTGGGTATCCACTGAGTAGTAGGTGGGTTATCAGAAAGAAAATGTCTAGGTTCCTTAGACAACAATATATGGGTTGACTTAGAATACTGAAGATGGTCATGCTACATTGAACTAACAGAGACTTTAAGAAAAATGGGCAAAAAGTATAAGAGAAATATTCTTAGCTTCCATTTTTAGCAAAAAATGGTATTTGGGAGTTATATACAAGTAATAATGTCAAGTAGAACAATAAGTGTAAAAGTTCTTTGGGAACCCTAAATGTTAGTTGTTATTGTTGTTGTTGCTAAGTACCTTTGAGTTGGTTCCAACTCATAGTGACTTTGTCTGTATAAGATTTCTGAGGAGCAGCTGGTGGGTTTGAACCACTGACCTTTTGGCTAGGAGTCCAGTGCTTATCTTATCTTATAGCACCATACCAGGACTCTAAATGTTAGTTAAGTACAAGATATACTGAAAACACAGGCTATTCCTGTGACATTTTTCCACGTAGAAAATCAGTGCATTGGAACAGACTATACCAGACCCTTCAAGCACTGTTTGTCTAAGAGAGCTTCCAGTCCTGTTCCTTCAAATAAAGGCAGTACAAGTAACTCCCAACTTAACAACTATTTGAGTTATAATGAACCACACTTGTGAAAATCTTTTTTTTCTTGGTACATTTTATTGTTAGTAATACAAGGGGGCTTCAAAATGTTTATGGAAAAATTCTATTATCTTTCAAATCCGTTTTCCATGAACTTTTTGAAATCTCCCTGTATGTACTACTTATAATGTTGAAGTACATAATTTGCTGGTTATCATTCTCTGATATCCACTCACAGATGTTCAATTTTATGATCTACAGCTCAGAACACTATCACATAGATTTGATTTTTTTTATACTAAATCAGAGATTTCAGTTGCTCTAAAACATGCTGATTGCTATGCTAAAGTTGATAGGCAGATTCATGAAGAAATAAAAGTCAGATTCATTCAACATCTGAAAAAAAAAAAAAAAGCAAAAGTCCTGTATAGACAATTCTCACTACTTTCTGACTGGGAATGCTATCTCCATTCCCAGGGATAATCCATAGGATCTGGAATTTTCTATAAGTGGAGCTATTTCCACACTGACAAAATGTCTATGTCTTCAAGCTATTATTTCATGAAAGTAAATGTTCATAATTTGTGTATTTTTAGGTATGTGTGATAGTATATCTGTAAGTTTATACATAATATTTTTTAACCCTCAAAGACAAATAAAGATCATATTTGTAAAGAAACTGCTAATAAAAGGTAATAATCATGACCAAAATATAAAGTATTCAACTTTTGTCAGAGCAGATTTATAAGGAAGTTGTCAGAATGGAACCCTGGCATATCAAAGTTATCCCTTCTCCTCCTATGAAGCATTTACAGATGTAAACACTGGAACATAAAGAGGCTACGTGAGCTGCTCAAAGTCACTGCCCAGAACTGAGGGGCCTGTGATGTGTTTCCTGCTCTTTTCCTGACTGTGCCCTTTCCCAAATCTGATTTGCCCCACTTGTCCTTTGCTCAACCACATCTGTCCTCTCAGGTCTCCACAGCCTGCCTTGTTTTTCTGACTCACATGTCTATGCATTAGATCTTCTTACTCCTACAATCCTAAAGCCCTGTTGGTGCCTCATCTTCTGACACCATGATATTTTCATGTACTACCCAGATACAGTGACTGGCCCAAAGCATTGTCCCCATGTCACCTCCTGGAGTAGGAACCACAGCATATCCAGGACCCTGATGTGCTTTGCCCAGACTTCTGGATGAGCTTGGCTCTAGCTGTTCCTGAAGGGGCTGGGTTACCTGTACCAGAAGTGTGGAAGAGTAAGCCCTCATAGGGCAAATCTCAAGCATTGGAAAGCCTGCCCATAAAATGTTTGCTCTTTCTCCCCATGGACACCATGGCTTTTAACAGCCTCTCAAACTGTCTCCAATGTGATGGAACAGCCAGCTATATTTTCTTGAGAAGCTATGGACAATTTGGTAGTTTACCACTTGGATTTGCTTATCTCCTTCGCTTCATCTTTCTCTTTATTCCTCACTCTTGCACTCCAAAATTACGGTAGCACTACCAAGGAAACATTGCCACACTAAGTTTGCCTCAGGTCTGCTTCCTAGGGAACCCAGGCTAAAACAGCTTCCAAGTGTAGAGACTTCACCACCCTTGCACTCCATTCTGACAATGGCACAACAATTTTTCTAAGCATTTCTTGCAAGAAAGGCTTCTTTTTACCTAACTGCCTTCTCTCTGTGAATATACATATTTTCATTAGAAATTACCCAGAGAATTTAACTAATAAATAGTTCCAAAAAGCTATGATATTTTTCAATAAAATGATAGAACTCAAAACAAATCACAAAGTGTGCGTGTTTGGCTTAGTATTTTTCATGGTAATTTAATTGAAATGCTGGAAAAACATGTTAGGTAATGTCCAAGAGATGTTGTTGCTGTGTGCCATTGAGTCAATTGTGAATCATAGCAACCCTGTATAGAATTTCCAAAAGTGGCTGGTGGGTTTGAACTGCCAACCTTTCAGTTATCAGTCCAGTGCTTATCCTATATAGTGCCACATCAAGTCTCATCAGAGATTATCACTCCAGTATTTTGCACTTGATAAGATGAAACCTTTTGGCTATTCACATTCTGTTTCTTAGGAGTTTTTTTAGAAGCCATGGTACTTTTCAAAGTAAAATAGGGAGGAGAGAAGATGAGGAAGTTGGCAGCAGCATCTGGGAAGGCTGTGTGTGAACCACCACTGTGATGCTATGAAAATCTCAACATGCACCCAGGAGCATAGTTCCTGACTCAGGTAGTAGAGTAAACAGAATTAGAAGCAGGCATAGAAAATCTGTGTAAGAAATGATCAACTAGCAGACTTTTGGCTTTGAGGACTATTCCTGATCATAGGACATAGCAAATGTTAGGATCATAGAGTCTTTAAAGTAGAATTCCACCTGAAGTAGAGACTCTCTCCCTGGTTAGTACAGTTTCTGTTAATGTTGTGCTTAGAGTAATTTTCTGGAAACAAATGTAATTAAGCTTGAGATTTTCAAAGATTTGTGTAATAGCCTATAGAGTCTTGGATAGTTAAAACTTTGAAGTGACTGTACTTTAAGTCTGAACACAGAAACTGCAGCATGAAAGACAACATGAAGGTCCAACTCATGTGCTTCTCCATGGTGACTAGGAACCTACGTTAAACAAAATCATGTATACTGATGAAAGTATGCATAGAACCACAGGACTTTTGATCCTTTGCTATACCCAAGTACTGTAAATTTACTTGATATGACCTTTCTATCCTAAATCTTGTTGCTATTGTTGTTAAGTACCATTGAGTCAGTTCTGACTTAAAGCAATCCTGTCTAAGGTTTCTAAGGAGCAGCTGGTGGGTTTGAACCCTGACCTTGTTTTAAACACTCCAGTGCTTATCCTATAGCACCACACCAGGAATTAACTTCCACCAAATGATTGCATGGGACCATGCAAATAAGATGTGGTGGTGGTGGTGGTGGTGGTTATGTGCCATGGAGTCAGGACTTCAATGCTGGAATTCGTTAGTTTTGCTATACTTCTAGGTTTAAAGGAGTCATCTCAGAAGTAGGAATAGATTATTCTTGGATCATCAAGAAAGAAGAGCCATGAGTGGAGTGTGCAATCTCTAACTGGAAAAGCAACAATGGCAGGGGCAGTAGCAGAGGTGGTGGTTTAGAGAGATAGAGTAGCTTCAAGATTCCCAGCCCATGGACCAAATAAAGCTGAACTGTGTTTGAAAATCTTATGGACAGGAGGCTGGCTTGCAGAATGTGCCCACTGGACACTTACAGACTGGCTAAAGGAACTTGTAACACTTGCTCGATCAAGGCAGAGATTGAAGGACCACATGGCTGAAAGGCTAAAGACAAGAGTGAAGGAAGCATGCCTGCAGAGGTCAAAAGGCCACATGTTGAGGGGCCAAAGGCAAGAGAGAAGCATGTCTGCAGTAAGGTAGAGAAGAGGCATTCTTGACTGGTGAACAGCTTATACTGAGTTGTTTTGGGTCCTGAATTGTACCCTATTTGCTGCATTAATATGCCTCATACTTGTGAGTATTGTCTCTGAGTTCTGTGTGGCTAATGCAACAGATTATCGAACCCAGCAAAGAAGTAAGGACACTATGGAAGGGAATTGGGTAAACAAGGTTACCATGTGAAGCCCTGTCTGACCTCTACTTCATAGGAGCCAGCCTTGGGTTGATTTTGAGTTTGAGTCTCCTTCCCCCTTGTGAAGCCAGTGGTAGTCAGTCATGGACTTCACACTGGATTTGCAGCAAGCCAGTGTTTCAATTAAAACATTGAAAACTTTTGTTTGGAAATAAAAGTAATTGTAAAGCACAGTAATTAAACTGTAAATACCTGATTTCATAAGATTATTTTGTTGTTATAATTTTTTACTAGACATCAGGCAGATTCCAAATCATGATTACCCCACGCATATGGAGTAGACCTTTTCCATTTCTTTCAGAAGCAATTTGCCGGGTCGATCTTCTAAAGAATTTCTGGGAGGGCTCAAACCACCAACTTTTCCACTAGTAGCTAAGCATTTAACAATCTGTGTCACTCAGAGACCCACTGAGATTATTTTAGTCCTTTTCATTTTCAATTAGCCAAACTAAAATATTATTTTATAGTATTCATAGAAAAAGATCTCTACAATATACTCTGAATGATGGTTGTCAGACAAAAGTGACAATTCTACTGACTCTATTCTGAATTGAGGTTCAAAAGTAGAGCTTTCGGTCCGTCTTCTGCCTATAACTGACTGGAATACCTAAAATGGGCTACAACGTGCCCAGTGAAGGAGGCTTCCTGCGGAGCCTGAACCAC
>NW_006408640.1:8922999-8932349 GCF_000296735.1 Chrysochloris asiatica | reverse complement strand
GGAGAGTCAGAGAAAAAGAGGAAGACCCCCAATGAGATGGATTGGCAAAGTGACAGCATCAATGGGCTCAAGCATGGAAACGATAGTGAGGTTGAACCAGGATCAGACAGTGTTTTGTTCTGCTGTGCATAAGGTCACTATGAGTCGGTACTGACTTGATGGCACCTAACAACAACAACATGGGCAAAATACTGAGTGATACAGAAAGCATCAAAAGAAGATAGAAGGAATACACTGAGTCACCGCACCAAAAAGCAATGGTCAATGTTCAATCATTTCAAGAGAGCATACAATCAAGAGCCAATGATCCTGAAGGAAGAAGCCCAAGGTATATTATAGTCATTGGCAAAGAACAAGGCAACTGAGAATTGTTGAAATACGAATTGAAATCTTTCAACAAGCTGCTGCAGACTGGAGGCATTCACTCATCTATGTCAAGAAATCCAGAAGACAACTACCTGGCCAACTGACTGGAAGAGATCTGTGTTTGTGCCCGTTCCAAAGAGAGGTGACTAAATGGAATTTGGAAATCATTGGACAATATCATTGATATCCCATGCAAGTAACATTTTACTAAAGATAATGAAAAAATGCCTGCAACATTACATTGATAGAGAGCTCCCAGAGGGTCAAGCCAGATTCAGAAGAGGACACAGAATGAGGGATATCATTACTGACATCAGATGGATCTTGGCTGAAAACAGAGAATATCAGAAAGATGTTTACTTGTGCTTTATTGACTATGCAAAGGCTTTCGATTGTAAGGATCATGACAAACTATAGACAACATTGCCAAGTATGAGTATTCCAGAACAGTTAATTGTGCTCATAAGGAACCTGTACATAGACCTAGAGGCAGTTATTCAAACAGAACAATGGAACACCGAATTGTTTAAAATTAGAAGGGGTGTGCCAGGGTTGCATTCTTTGACCATACTTATTTAATCTGCATCCTGAACAAATAATCCGAGACGATGGATTATATAAAGAAAAATGTGGCATCAGAGTTGGAGGAAGATTCATTAACAACCTAAAATATACAGATGATACAACCTTGCTTGCTGAAAGCGAAGAGGAATTAAATTGCTTACTGATGAAGATAAAGACCACAGTCTTTGGTATGGGTTGCACCTCAATGTAAAGAAACAAACATCTTCACAACTGGACCAATAAATAACATCACAACAAATGGGGGAAAAAATAAAGTTGCCAAAGACTTCATTTTGCTTGCATCTACCACCAACACTCATGGAAGTAATAGTCAAGAAATCAAATGATCTACAGCGTTGGGCAAATCTGCTGTATAAAACCTGTTTAAAGTGTTGTAGAACAAAGATGTCAGTTTGAGGACTAACGTGCGCCTGACCCAAGCCATGGTATTTTCAGTAACCTCATATAAATGTGAGAGTTGGACAATGAATAAGGAAGACTTTAGAAGAATTGATGCCTTTAAGTTGGAGGAGAATATTCAAAGTACCATGGACTGCCAAAAGAACAAATAGGTCTGTGTTGGAAGAAGTAGAGCCAGAATGCTTCTTAGAAGCCAGGATGTCCGACCTTCATCTCTCATACTTCAGACATATAAGTAGGAGGGACCAGTCACTGGAGAAGGATATCGTGTTTGGCAAAGTAGAGGGTGGGAGAAAGAGCAGAAGACCCCCCAATGGAATGGATTGGCACAGTAGCAGCATCAATGGGCTCAGGCATAGCAACAATTGTGAATTTGGCCCGGGACTGGACAGTGTTTCATTCTGTTGTAGATGGGGTCACTATGAGCGGGTACCAACTCAATGGCACCTAACAACTACAACCTTTCACCATCTTTGTTGATCTATCTTTCTTCTTTAAAGAAAACCTAGCGTGCTGTCTGACACCCAGAATGGCTTTTCAGTAACCTTACAGAATTGTGTTCAAATATAGTGATTCCCAATTTATTTGTTATATAAGAGTAAATCTGACTATTGGAATCTATATGAGCCTCAACTCATAGCTATAAAGGATGTTGAAGCAAACTTCTATTCTTTCAATGGTGCTTTAAATTGGGAAAGTGACTTTCCAGGGTCCTTCTATGAGCCTGAGCCTACCACAGGAGCAAGACTCACTCCAAAGCCATGCCAGAAATAACTCAGATGGTGGGGTATGAGCTGACGGAAAAGGAGCAGAAACCCAGGATTAGGAATTCAAGAGCAGGGTTAGAGTTGGCCTTCTGCAGAGAAACAGTTGCCCTGGAACTCAGTAGCTTTGGGGCAAGTCAGAGTGAGGATGAGAGGCCTCTCCAGTCCCTGCTGATTAAAGCACCAGGTCTACAAGGGACTCACATAGAGTGGTGACCCTTTGCCAGCATGTATGCCAGATGCTACACAGCATGTGGATAACTGGATAACCTCTGCCCTAAAAGATAAATTTTGAAGTCATCAACAGTCCATCTACAATTGCTTACTTACAAAGATGGAAACAAATGTGACAGAATAGAACCACATGTCTAATAAAAAAGGGGGTAATATAAAATTACAAACAGAAATGTTTTATTCCCCACTTCATTGACATAGATGCTGTTCACTTTTAGAACTTAAGTTGGGAATATTTTGACATATAAATCAATCTTGAACATTTCCTATGTGTTGCTTTTCAGAGATATTAGTAAGATTTCTGCAATCCTATCCATTATATACAATGCAGTACTTCCCCTTTGCCATATTTCTGATGATAGAGGTCTGGCAGTGCACCAATTCATGAATTATCTTTCCACTAGGTGATCTTGGGAAGAATTTCTGTCTGCCCCTAGCTGAGTTTGGATAGAATTTTTATCACTTCCTCCATCTTTATTTTAATCATTGGATTCTAGAAACAGAATTGTTATAATTAATGAGCATCTGAGCCCTAAATGGACCAGCATTTCTTCCCAAATCATGAATTTCTAGGGATAAAGAATTGGAGGGTAGAGTCAGATTTTTTAAAGGTGAATTTATTAACCTCAGGTTTGAGTAAGAGACCCTTGTACGCTGCAAAGAATTTGCATGGTGTTGTGCTGTAGAATAAGCTCTAGAACACAAGGTTAGTTTGAACCTCAAGGTTGCTGGTTCAAAGTCACTAGCTGTTCCTCAGAAACGCTATACAATGTCGCCACGAGTGAGAACTCACTCAAAGGCACTTAACAACAACAGCTAACCTAAAATTTGGTTGTTTGAAACTACTAGTGGTTCTGGAAAAGAAAGGCTTGAAGGTTTCATTAAGCCAAGTGCCAAGAAGACCCTATGGAGCTCAGTTCTACTCTGTAACACAGGGAGTTACCATAAATTGGAATCAACTCAGTAACAACAAGTTGGGGGTTGATACTTTTGGTTTAATAAAATACCAAAATCACATGATGATAACAATGTAAACCAATTATTTATTTTATATGATATTTATAGGCCTCTCCATACGGAGCATTTCTTCTACAGCAATTTGCCTTTTGAATTGAAAGCAGATGAGAAATTTAAGAGTGCAAAGGAAATGTTTTAAGCAATTCTTTTTCTAGGGAGTTAAGGACAAAAGTAAAATGGAAACACAGAATTACAGAATCATAATCCTGGAAACGAATTTAAATGCAGTGATCTTGTTTTGATTGGAGATTCACTAGTATATAAACAAATCATCTGCCATCATTACGGAACATTTACTAGGACAGTATATTGGTGATCAGCAAATAGGCAGTGACTTCCACATCTGTGACTGCTGAGCACTAGATACGAATATTTTACTGCTTACTAGACAGTCCCATGGAGTCTTTGTATGGCTCTGTAGGATAAGCACTGAACTGCTAACCACAAGGCAGGTGGTTCAAACTTACTAGCCACTTTTCAGAAACCCTACAGGGTCACTAAGAGTTAAAAATTGTCCATGGTGCATAACAGCAGACAGTCCCATGGCAGGGGGTGAGGGAAGGGGAACCATGGGCTTTTCAGATGTACACAAGAGGGCAGGACTCACCATAACCCTGTACTTACATCCTATGTGCATATACCATCAATCATCCAACATAGAAACCAGGCAACCATCCTTGATTTCTTTGCATCCACTGTAAGCCTTGTATTTTGGCACCAACTGCTATCTACCTGACATAGATTATTTCTTTACAAGCACATTTATAGTCTTGAAATGTCACAGGAATCATTCAGTGCAAGACACTGTGCAATATGTGGGTTGGGTCCTTGGAATTTGGTCTTGATCTTAACTAACTAGTTGGTTCCAAGTCTCATTTCTAATCTTCCCATGTATACCCTCTCATCACCTCTTTAAAGCTAATGCCCCATTTGTTCTGTCTTCAGGCATTTGGTCTTACTTCATTATATTTAGACTATATCTTTCCTCATATAAGAATTGCCATGGACTCACCAACTTGTAATAGAATTTTATTTGGCCTGGTCCATAGAAAAACTCCCTTGCTTTATGCTCTCATGAGCACACACTTCCTGCCTAGTAATCTGGGTCATCATTGTTTTTACCTCTCATTGTCTCTCATGGTTCACCTGGGGCACATAATGGGTTATCAGTTAGTGTTTGTTGAATACATAAACAAATGGTCAAGTATAGTAATGAACCAAGGAGAAAAATTTAATTTTAGATAATCCATTCTATAATTCATCCTTCTTAACTTTTCGGTTGGAGTCTTGGTGTGGTGCTGGAGGATAAGCACTGGACTGCTAGTCACAAAGTTGGCACGTCAAATGCACTGGCTGCTCTTTGGAAAGCCTGTACAAAAATCACTATGAATTGGTATCAACACAATGGCATATAAGTACAACAATGCCAAGAAATCTGGAAGATATCTGCCTCAACAACTGACTGAAAGTGATCCATACTTGTGCCTATTTCCAATAAGGATGATCCAACAGAATGCAGAAATTATTGAAAAATTTCATGTCATATGCCAGTAAAAATTTGGTAAAGAGAATTCCAAAATGGTTGTATAAGTACACCAGGGAACTACCAGAAATTTAAGCCAGATTCAGAAGAGAACGTGAAACAAGGATATCTTTGCTGATGTCAGATGGATCTTGGCTGAAAAAATATCAGAAAGGTGTTTGTTTAGTTGTGTTTTAATGTTTTAATACAAAGACATGCAACTGTGTGGATCATAACAAACTATGGATACATTGCAAAGAATGAGAATTCCAGAAGTCTTCATTGTTTTCATATGGAACCTGTTCATAGATCAAAAGGCAGCCATTCAAAGAGAATAAGGAGACACTGTGTGGCTTAAACTCAGGAAGGATGTGCACCAAGGTTGTGTGCTTTCACCATAATTATTCAGTCCATACACTGAGTGAATAATCCAGAAGCTGAACTATATGAAGAACAATGTACCAGCAGAACTAAAGGGAAACTCATTAATTGTCTGTGATATACCAATAACAGAAATTTTCTTGTAGAAATCAAAGAAAATTTGAAACACTTAGTGATGAAGCACAAAGACCTTCCATATGAAGAAAACAGAAATCCTCACAACTGGACCAGTAAGCAACATCATGATAAACGAAGAAAAGATTGAAGTTGTCAAGGATTTCATTTTACTTGGAGTCACATCAGTGCTCATGGAAATAGCATGAGCATATGTAGACAGTTCCAGGCACACAGGCAGTTCCTGGCAGTTCAAAGCAAACCAAAAATGACAACAGAGATGAATAGTTATTGACCTCAAATTCTAGAGGAAATTTTTACTGTGGAACTTCATATAGACATCACTGGGTAATATAACAATATCCTCAAAAACAGTTTATAAAAAGATACAGAATCAGTCATGAAAAAGCATAATGGTAACTAACGTGAAGGCAATTTGGGGTGGTGGTGGTGATTATGTGCCATGGAGTCAGAACCGACTCATAGAGACCCTGTACAAGGTTTCTGAGGCTGCAAACCTTTATAGGAGCAGAAAGCCTCATCTTTCTCCAGCAGAACAGCTGGTAGTTTGGAACTGCTGACCTTAAGGTTCGCAGCCTGATTCGTAACCACTATGCTACCAGAGCTCCTTTATTCTATTGATTCTAACACCTAAAATTGTCTCAAGATAAGCCCATTCATATATGTATTGAAACCATATCCATTGCTTTCTCTTATGGAATCCGAAGCAGAGGTAAGTATGTTAATGAATCCGTGGCACCACGACCACCAACAAGAAATCCTGAAGTTCTGGAGTGGTGCTGCGGGATAATATGCTGAACTGTAAGGTCAGTTTTGGTCGTTCAAACTCAACAGCCACTCCTCGGAGTTAGAACAAATTCAGTACTTAACAACAGCAAATCCTGGTTTTGCAAACAATAAAAACCTTATTTAGAAAATTTGAAGTTACTTTGGCAACTTCCTCAGAGCTGCTTCAACCATGGAGCTGTCTTATCCATGGGGTTTCCTCCTCCATGGGGCTACCTACCTCCACAGAGCTGCCTGCCTGTGTCCTGTGGGATTTTGCCAGATCAGGTGGAAATTGCTTTGAGATGTACTTGTTGTTAAGTGATGTTGAGTCAGTTCTAACTCATAGAGGCCCTGTATGGGGTTTCTGAGGAGAAGCTGATGGGTTTGAACAGGTGATTTTGGGGTTAGCAGTTCGGTGCTTATCCTATAGCACCATAGCAGTAGTGAAAAGTAATTTCCAGTGAGTTTCTTTTCATTCTTTATAAGGAGTATCTGAAGAATAAACATAGCATCTCCTTCACTATCCCTTTAAAATGACATAATTAAACGTGCTTGGGTCACCCGAAACTTTACTTGCTATATCATATTCTAATAAGCAGTTCCTTAACATACTTACTGCTGCTTCGGATTCCATAAAAGAAAGTAACAGACATGGTTTAAATACGTATTTGAATGGGCTTATCTTGAGACAACTTTAGGTTTTAGAATCAACAGAATATCCCCACCTCAAATTGCCTTCACTTAGTCACAATTGTGTTTTTTTATGGCCAGTTCTGTATCTTTTATATAAATTGTTTTTGAAGCTATTGTCATATTACCCAAAGATGCCTGTATGTTCCACATTCAAAATTTATTCTAGAACTTGAGGTCAGTAACTATTCATCTCTATTGCCATTTCCTTTTTAGTTTTCATTGCCAGGAACTCAGAGTCAAATTTTGATTCATTCATAGTAATCACTGTGAAACTACTACATTAACCCTTATGAAAAACACATTTCGTGGCCCTGGTTATCTATTTCTCTTTATTAACTTTTTTTACATGTTCTTGTCCTGGTGTAGTGCTGCAGGATAATGCACTAGATTTCAAGGTCAGTTTGAGTTGCAAGGTTGTTGTTGTTGTTGTTAAGTGCCGTCGAGTCGGTTCCGACCCATAGCGACCCTGTAAAGGGTTTCCGAGGGTGTAAATCTTTACGGGAGTAGAAAGCCTCATCTTTCTCCCGCGGAGCAGCTGGTAGTTTCGAACCACTGACCTTAAGGTTCACAGCCCGATTCGTAACCACTACGCTATCAGAGCAAGGTAGGCAGTCCAAATCCACCAGCCATTGACTCAACAGCACTTAACAACAACAACAACAACTTGTTTTAATATGCCTTTGTTTCCCCCAAAGAGGTTGAGTATACATTTTTAAATAAATTACTCAAAGGTCTTCATTTGAATAGATTTTGGTCTACATCTTGACTCATGGCATTGTCCCTCTGATACGTTTAGGACCAAACTTCCTCCATACTTACAACAGGATTCAATTCCCTACCATTTCAACTCTTATTTGGGGATCTGGAACCACTTAAGAGCTAACGCTCTTACTTTTGGGTAAGTCCACAGGATATAAATTTGTTAACATGAAAAGGTCCTAAATTAAATTGCCATATTAAAAGCAACCCATAAGTTCAGAAAAACAAAACAAAACAAAACAAAATACCAAAGTAATAAACTATTTTCTTTTATCCTGAACTATTTCAACAAATTGCTGAATCCTTAGAAATCCTCATGCTAGTTGCCTCCACACTAAGTAAAGTAAAACAGTTTAAGTATTTACAGAAAAGAGAAAATGTGTGGTTAAAATAACTTATCATTAGTTTAAGACAAATGTAAAACAGAATTTTAAAACTATCATTTCAATTAAAGTCATAAAACAAAGAGTTCTAACTTGGAATTGTGCATCCCACTTGGGGGCAATGCATTCCAAACACTATTCGAAGCAGAATTGGGTTTCCTCATGTCACATCTCTCTTCCCCTGTTCAGGTATGTTTTACCTACTAGCCCAGAGGTACATTAAAGGTCCCTCAACAGATGGACTTTCCCTTTATGAGTTCCTCTGCACTTGGGCAGGAAAAGCACAGCTGCACTGAGCAAATTTCTGTAAAAGACTTCCTAAATACGTTTGCAGCTTTTCATCTGTTCTTCAGCAGGGAGCTTGAGCCTACACGCAGCAGGCTTCCTAGCCTAATAAGAACTAAGTGCTCCTGTTGGGATCCCTGCATCTTTTGTGGTACAGCCATGCTTATTAGCAATCATTACAATCTTCAGGAACATTTTATTCTATCTATTCCCTATTGGTTTTTAGTTGCCTTCTGTATTAATCAGAGGTAGGCTAACTATTTTAACAAACATTCTCTAAATCTCAGAGCTTATTTCTTAATTAAAGTGCCAGGCCAATGTGGAGCGGTATCTGGGAGGGGTTGGGGTGGGAGAGTTGGGGAGAACAGGCAGTGGATCTGCTTCCCGGGTTCCTTCCATTTTGTGGCTTCACCCTCTTTGAGGTTCCTGGAGTGCTCTACACTTGGTTGAAGGTGGGACCCTCAGAGACAAGGATTGTGTGGGAGGATTTTATAGGTTGGGCATGAAGGTGGCACCCTACATTATGCCCTTGTTCTTTAGGACAGAACTTAACACTTGGGAACACATCCATTAAAACTTTGTATCCCAAATTTTCTATCTTCATTTTCTTTTTTGGTGAATACTCTAAGGGAGAGTAAGGCGTCACCTCTTCAGTTTCAATTTTTAATTCTCTTCCAAAACCTCAATTTCACCATCAATTCCTGCCATCACTTGTGATTCATGTGGGGCTGGTGTGCTTGCTTCTTCGTGCAAATCAACTCACAATCAGGTTCAGAGGCTTCATCAAGAGTAAAAACTTCCAGAGGTGGGGATTGATGGCGGATAGGGTACAGGTGCAGTGAAGTTCACCGTCAGCAATATGACAGAACACTAGGAAATACAGGTTCACAGAAGAGCTCTAAAGCTCTGAACCACAAAGGTAGGAATATTTTAAAAGTTTGAAGGCTTATAGCTAGTGGAACTTGTAGCAGAAGTAAGAAATCATGTACTTTTTAAAAATTTATTTATTTAAGGTTTTTATTGTGGATTGAGTGAAAGTTTACAGGGCATATCATCAGT
>NW_006408640.1:8922028-8922899 GCF_000296735.1 Chrysochloris asiatica | reverse complement strand
GATATACGATAGAATGAATGTAAAATTAATGTTCTCCCATGTAAACTATCACATAATTCACAATAAAATATTTAAGAAAAAAAAAGTTTTAGATTTTAATGGGGTTGCTTATAAAATTTTAAACAATATATCCGTTTTTTTAATTATCAGACTCTTCATGTACTAGGTACAATCTCTTCTTTATTAAATACATTTTTAAAGATGAAAAAAAAAATAAAAGAGCTTTCGGCCTAGAGTAGTTTGGGAGGGCAATGTTGGAAAAGAGATGGTCAACAAGGAAGAAGAATGTTGTTTCCCATTACAAAATGAGACAAGCAGGATAATAGCATTGTTCCTAAAAACTCATGACTGGACTTGATGAGGAAGAAAGAAGAAATAATCAATACCCAATGTGGGTCAACCCAGGACATACAGACCTAACAAGCAGATTGTCACGTGAGAAAATTGTCATAAATAACAAGTCAGACATTATAGCAACTGCCATAACATAGTTCTTTATTCTACTTCGGTGAGTAGTGTCTGGGACCTTAAAAGTCCATGTGCAGCTATCTGGTGTGCAACTATTGGTCTCTCCATGCGCCAAAGAAAGCAGAGTAATGAAACTGAAGATGCTTAGAAACAACTAGTCCAATACACCAATGGAACAGGTGATCATCAGCCACCATGACTCTGAAGAACTAGATGTTCCCCAGCTATCATTACCAACTGTTCTTAAAGGGATCATATTAGAAGATCCCAGACAGAGTGGAAGAAAATGTGGAACAAAACTCAAAATTATAAAAAAAGACTGGCCTTACTGGTCAGAAAGAGACTGGAAAACCTGAGACTATGGCTCTCGATTACCCTTCTGGTCTGGAACAGAACTCACCCT
>NW_006408640.1:8903288-8908458 GCF_000296735.1 Chrysochloris asiatica | reverse complement strand
GCTCAACTAGAAGAAGAAAGAAGAGGGGGAAAAAAAGAGTAATCTGATACAATTTGATGAACTTGACCTAAACCTATGGATGGAGTAGCTCAAAAGAGGGAACAAGCCTTTACAGCGAGGATCATTCCCACCCCCTCTATACACAGAGTAGATGGGCAACTTGGACATTGGCTACCCAAAATGGTGGTGGCGGGGGAACCTACAAATGCAAGAAGTGACAAGTTTACAAGTTTTCAAGAGGGAGCCTAGATCCAGAGGACAGAAAAGAAGGCAGAATCTCCACTGAATAGTAATCAATCTGTCTGGGCGGGACTGATAAAAGGAGATGGGGATAGGTCTCTGGCTCTTTTTTTTTAAGATTCTGAAAACCCTATCACGTGCTTTATTTCTGGAGAAGGGTATAGGGAGAATCACTTGGATTTAATAAGTAGTTAAATTAGAAGCAACAATAATAACAATTTTAGGTCTCTGATCCATAAGGGAATGTGGAAACTTCCTTATTTGGAGAGTCACAAATTTAATTTTTCTCTAGAGCAAGCCCATCCATTTTCACTGGGATAAAAGAATAAAGAACAACAAACTCAATAGCACCAAAATGGGGTTTTAACATAAAAAATAAACCCAGATTTCTCCTTTCAAATGCAATTCTGTGCATGAAAATACATTTATGAATCAATTGGTTTTTCTCTTGATTCAACCCCTCTTCTCACCACACAGAAGACCCTGGAAACTGATGAGCTTGTGCATTACTAACCAGACACACAATCAGCTGCCAAACTAGAATCTGATTACTAATGGACAGGTCTAGCTCAGGGCAGCCCCCGGGTATAGGATGCAGTAACTATGCTCTTAGGGAGAACAGGACACTGAGGATGTCACCAGCCAAAGAGCCAAACGCTGTGCACTGGGTCAAGGATGACTTGCATGCCCTGTTCCCTGCGCAGTTTCCCACCACCATGGATAGGAGAATCCTGGAACACTAGTTTTACTTGATGGTGCCGCATGTGTGTGCTCACATTGATAGTAAACAGGGTAAATATCATTCCCATGACAACTGGAATGAAGATGGAAGTCAGAGTGGTGACTTGCAGCGGGCAGCAGTCCTGGTCTGGGTTGGTGTGAACATCCTCATATTGAATTGGCAGCTGCAACCCTCCCATACACTTGCTCTTTAGCCTAGGGGGCTGTTTTTTGAACTTGAAGTTGAATTCCCACATTGGTTCCTGTCTATTCCCTACAACCTTCCTGCACCAGAAAAGCAAGCATTTGGAATTCTTTAGTGTGCTAGGAGTGCTTTCTGGAATGGCTGGATTCTTGGAGATTCCAGTAGCAAATGGCTCATACATATGGTACAGAGATTGGATCACACATGCCCGGAGACAGTGCAGCTTCTCCATTGACCCTGGTAGCAGACACAAAGGTAGAGAGGCATCCAGCGTGTAGTGCCTTCGGTCAACCTGGTCCAAAAGTCAGCACTGCAACTGACAGTCCAGGCATTCTTACAAATCAGGGAAAAATTCACAATGTCCTCAGGACCAATGTAGGAGGTCAGCAAGAGCCGAATATCCATGGGATACTCTTCTCCTCCAGCACAGTCCAGGTCTTCTTTGTGCCTCTTGCTTTTCCTTTTTCTGGAGACTGTCCTCTCATCAATGCTTTCCTCTTAGGCATACATCTCATCACTGCTGTCGATGATGTCACAGAGATCACTAGCCCCAGAAAGAGCTTCTTCTGTCGGAACCCGAAAAGCTTCCAGGCCACAGAGAGATTTTACTTCCTGCTGGACAGCTTTGGCGACGGCTTTCTTGATCCATCCACCCTTCACGATGGACGGATCCGAGTTGGCATAATCCGCAACGATCGTGAGCCCGAAATTTCAGTCGTTTCCCTCTCTTGGACATGGCTACTGTGTCGGTGCAAAACCAGCCTAACGGGCCAGGACCCCAGGCCAAGTCCCGGGCCTGAGAACCAGCCTCAGGAACTACGGGGGCAGCTCCGTCCAGCTCCGTGGCCATTGCGCACCCCGGGGATAGGTCTCTTACAGTACAATAGTGAATAATTGAGGCTGAGTTCTGGTGTGGTCCTATAGGATAAAGCACTACTAGACCGAAAGGTTGGTTTTAATCACAAGATTGGTGGTTCAATCCCACCAGCCTCTCATTGGAAACCCTATAGGTCACTATGAGTTGGAAGTTACTTGAAGGCTGGAGGAACCTCTCTACCATCAAAAATATTGTGGAGTAGAGGGTGCCCTTTGGATCCATTGTGCCTGTCCTGAGAACCTCCTAGAGCCAGAAGAGAGAGAGTTGTAACACTGAAGGTGAAGCAGGATGTTGAAAATGGCGGCAACCATAGCAGAGTTCAGTGGCAGAGAAATGGTGGCAGAAGTGTAAGTACTGAGAACACGTGACTGGGAGATGGTTGTGGTGGGTTTGCCATGAAAAAAAAGGGAGTGCCTTTGGGCAGGAAGCTTGTGGGCAGTTGAGGTACCTTTGGACACTTGTTGGCAGATTTATAGAGCTGTAACACTTGTCTGTACAGGGTCGCTATGGGTCGGACCCGACTCGATGGCACTTAACAACAACAACAACAACACTTGTCTGAGCAGGGAAGGGGCTGAAAGGGGCCCAGTGGCAGAGATGGTCAGCTGGCATAGTCAAGAGAAGGGCTGAGTGTTGTTAAGTACCGTCGAGTCAGTTGCAACTCTTAGCAACTTTGCATAGGGTTTCTGAGGAACAATTGGTGGGTTTGAACCACCAGCCTTGCAGATAGTAGTACAGTGCTTACCAAGCAGCACCACACCAGGACCCCCTCCCTGTAAGAATGTCTGAGAATGCACTGATTTCTGTCTTGGTTGGAGGATGTTCTGTTTGACAAACTGTCTTCTGTCTCCTGAGTTCTATCCAAGTACTTACAAGTTATCCTGGTCTCAAGTTTTAGCCTGTAACTTCCCTTATGAACACATAATCATGAGTATGACATACGTGAGGTCATTGTGGCAATTCACCAAACACATTAGAGAATAGAGTGCTGTTGGGAGACTGGCTAATGTCATATATGTATATGGAGGTATATATGGCCTCTGCATCATGTTGTTGTTGTTATGTGTCATCGAGTTGGTACCGACTCATAGCAACCCTATGCACAACAGAACGAAACAATACCTGATTCTGGGCCAACCTCACAACTGTTGCCACACTTGAGCACATTGATGCTGCTACTTTACCAATCCATCTCACTAAGGATCTTCCTCTTTTTCTCTGACGCTCCACCTTACCAAACATGATACCCTACTCCAGCGACTAGTCCCACCTGAATGTATGCCGAAGTATGAGAGAGGAAGTCTGGTCATCCTGGCCTCCAAGGAGCACTCTGGCTGAACTTCTTCCAACGCAGATCTGTTGGGTTTTTGGCAGCCCATGGCACTTTCAATATTCTCCTCCAACACCACAACTCAAAAGCATCAATCCTTCTATGGTTTTCCTTATTCACTGTCCAGCTTTCACATCCATATGAGGTTATTGAAAATACCATGGCTTCAAGCTGGCATCTTAGGAACCAGTTTTTATGCTGATATGGATTTTCATCTCTGCTCTTGAAGTTAGACAAGGTTTGGTGCTACTCGATTACAGGCATGGGTAAAGACAATCATGGCACTAGTGTAAGAAAAGGTGAGTTGCTGAAATGGAGAGTGCATGGGTGGTACAAAATCAAAAGGTTGGAGGTCCAAAGCCACCCAGGGGCACTTCCGAGGAAAGGCTTGGCAACCTGCTTAGGCAAGGTCCCAACAAGAAGACTTTTCTCCTGGGTCATGGTATCTTCATGGTGTGCTCTATGTATAGCTCCAAAAGAAAGATGATTTCATCATTCTGGATCTTGCTGACATTACATTTCAAGGTCTCTAGCTGTTGGTGTTCAGGTGTTGTTATCATCTCTATTTCTTGTAGCTGTTCCTCCTCTGCACTGGTCATCTGCATAGATGTAATGATGGCTTCTACTATCTGAGATTTTCTGTTAGATGCTGGTTCTCTTTGCTTTCAAATTGCCTTCTTTCTATCAAGTTGCCTACGGTCTTGTAACACCTGTGAAGCAACATTCAGGCAGCAAAAAGGATGTTCACAGTATATAAATAGAAGCTCCTAGATGAGTCATTGTCTGGTGTTTTGGGAATCCCCTGAAGTAATATAAAATTGTCTGAGAGAATCTTATATAGCATATCCTTTGCCTCCTTTGCTGGAATCATTGCAAAGCCTTATACTTGCTTCTATTCCAGGAGCTTCTTTTGCAAAACTAGCCAGAATATTCTAGCACAGCAAAACCCAAATCTCTCCTGTACAACAGACTCCAGAGTGGCTGTGGCTAGGGGTGTAGAACCTTATGGAGTTTGATGACACACATCCCTCCACCACTGTCACCAGGCTTTCCAACAAACTCTAATGGGTCATCTGTCAGTAGAGTGAGGTACCGATCAAGAACTTGCTTAGAGATGTTATAGCCAATAGGCAGGGATCTGACTATCTAACTGGAAGGCAATGGCTGAGTGAAAAGGACACTCGAGGGAGTGGTACTCTCACTTATCCAGAGCATGATCTGCACAATCTCACTGCTGGTCTGATCCATCCTGTTGGCAACTGCACCCAAAATTGTTTGGTCACAGAAGTGCTGTAGGAAATTATCAAGGTTGGCTTGCCAATAAATTCCATCACCTGATATGGGCTCTTTGTTACCTGCAGTTATGTTTTAGTTGCTTGGACTTGGGCTCCCTAGCAACGTCTTCCTCACATGATCTCCTCATTACCTTTTCCTATCAAGTTCAGTTTAGGAACTAGATACATATCATTTCATTAATGATAAGGATGGGGGCAGCTGGTGGTGACCCAGGGTGTGAATTCTCAGTGACAGATACCAAGGGACAGCACTGTACAAAGTGTGTGTCTGCCAGTCATACAAAAGTGTTTGATGCTTCAGCATAATCCATGGCTTTGCCACCTTCCACAGTCTCTGAGGAATCCTGGTATGGCACTACAGGTTAATGTGCTGGATTGCCAAGTCGGTTTGAACAGCAAGGTAAGCAGCTCAAACTCACCAGCTGCTCCTCAGAAACCCTATACAGAAGAGTCGCTATAGGTTGTAATGGACTTGATGGCACCTAACAACAATTGTTGTTGTT
>NW_006408640.1:8896191-8900917 GCF_000296735.1 Chrysochloris asiatica | reverse complement strand
AAGTTGGTAGAATTCTTCTATTTCATCCTCACTGGCTTTAGTGGTTGGTGCGTAAATTTGAAAAATATTGGTTTTAACTGGTCTTCCCTGTAGGCACATGGATATTATCCTATCACAGATGGCGTTGTACCTCATGACTGATCTGGATATGTTCTTTTTGACACCATGACACCACACTTGTGAATATGATATGTCATCAGGTTGTGTCTGATAAGGACACAAAGGGAATTTTTCACCTGACCCAATGATGTTCTTGTGACATGGGCAATTAATCACTCTTTGTGGCTGGCTTTCAGTTTCTACTTGAGTCATTGTACTGGAATGAAACCTCTAAACTCAGGGTGAATGCAATCCGGGGCGCCACTATTTTAAAATAGTTTCCACTTATTTTAAAAGATACAAAAATTCAGGTTTTTAAGAAAAATCACTTTCATCTATGAATCTTAGCAACTAATTAAAATATTTTCAGCCGGGCGAATACACCATTACAAATACATCTGCAGTCTGGACTCATTTGTTAACTTACTATTTGGCAGCCTTTGATTGGTCTTTTCTGCCCTAATGAATAAAGACAAAGGTTAAGAAGAAATCAAAGCACTGAACAGAGGAAAGGTGCAGAGTGCTTCTCTTCCTTTGAAGGCCTTGTATTGAGAGATTTAAAGGCATTAATCTCCACTAAAGCATTTAAGAAGTAGCTCTGTTAGCGTAGTGGTTACAAATTGGACTGCAAACCGCTAGGTCAGCAGTTCGAAACTACCAGCCGCTCTGTGGGAGAAAGATGAGGCTTTCTGCTCCCGTAAAGATTTACAGCCTCGGAAATCCTGTACAGGGTCGCTATGAGTCAGAACCGACTCCACGGCACATAACCACCACCACCACCAAAGCATTTAAGACTCAGAACTCTACTTGTTGAGCACCTCTGTTACTTCTTGCAAATGTCACAAAGGTGTATGTGACAAAACTAAACTTCCTTTTTCATGGATAAAAACAAAAGCAACAGCTGGATCAAATGTTGATTCTATTCAGTTGAAAATGGGTTTGTGGGTGTATGCATGCATCTATCTATCCCCACATATACCTCTTATCAGTGGAGATTGTCTTATTAAAGGCAACTCCATCTAAATTGGCAAGAGTGATAGGTAGAACTGCATCAATTTGTAGTGTAGTATTTACAAAATCTTTTTTTAAAGATTATAAGAACTGGTGAAGAATGGAAATGCAGCAGGATGAGGAAAGAAAGGGACAGGGCCCCCAGTGCAGGGAAGAACTTTGCTACAAATTAAACTAATAGAAGGAGTCTAAATGAAAACAGAAGAGATGGACACACACTGTTAGGGTTGCCAAATGTGATGTGGGGTAGTCTGCCGTGGAGTGAGTTCCTATTTCCTCTTAGCAGTGAGGGCAAATTCCAACAATCTTCCTTAGGGAAGAAGACACTGGAATCCCTTACTGGAGTAGATAATTTTATGATCCCATGTTGTTGTGACGTGCTGTCAAGTCTATCCGACTGATGGCAGCCCTGTATAGGGTTTCTGAGGAGCGGATGGTGGGTTTGAACTGCCAATCTTTTGGTTCAAACTGACATTGAGGTACAGAGCTTACCCTACAGCGCCACATCAGGACTCCAACACTGCAATTCTGGAACCACTTGGAAAGACTATTCAGAGAAAAATGTTGCTGCAATATAAAGCAAATCCCAACTTAAAGGGCATCGAAAAATATTCAGATAAAAAGACATTAAAGAAGAATGATATAAATTAAGAGAAGGATACCAATAGATAATAATTAATAGAAACTTATATTAATACAAATTTGAGATTAAAGAAAATCAAATGCTGGAAAGACATATAAAAGAAAAAAAAAGAATTCTGCACATGAGTGTCTGTGTGTACAAGTGCTTGTCTGTGTGTGCATGCGTGTGTGAGAGAGAAGGAAGAAGATTGTTTCTAGAACAAGACTTCAGCAGAAGTCTGACCCTTTTGCTCTTTCCTTTCATATCTCTTCATTCCCAGGGGCCACATCTGTTCTTCCTACAGAATATTCAGAGATCAGGTTTCCAGCCTAAGGCCTACTAGATGTGTTCAGGAACAGATGCAGTAATATGTGAAAGAGTTTCCTGAAAGTTGTTTTAATTTTATTCACCCATGAGCATTTCCTGCTAAACATCACTTATCACAAACAGGCTTTCCACATTTCTAATGGGTCATGAAGAGGTTTCATTCTTTAAATTTCTTCCCCAATCTAGCTCTGATATTGGGAATCCTTCCTTTTCTAACTCAAAGATAAAACAGCAAAACTTTTGACTTTGCAACTACCTACTTTATGGGTAAGGCTTTAAAGATGATCAACGGGTGTTTTCAATTTCCTGAACTCTATTTTTTTTCACCTATCTTTATTTTTTTTAAGTTATTTTGAAACTTCACACAAGTTGACCTGAACCATCAAGAATAAAACTAAGTCATGAAAAAGCTCAAGATGGTGGCTTAGTCACACACACCATCCCATCTCCCTGAAGAGCCAAGAAATCAAATGAAACAATAGAGATGACTGTCTGAGGATCCAGACAGCAAATGGAAAGATGAAGTGTTTGAGTAAACACTGAAGGGAAACAGAAAATTAATGAAAACAGCAGGTGAGGAGACTTACAGACTTTTGTTGTTATTGTTGTTAAATGCCATCGAGTCAGTTCCGACCCATAGCAATCCTGTATAGGGTTTCTGAGGAGTGGCTGGTGAGCTTGAACCACCGACGCTGCAGTTCAAATAGCTTTGCAGTCTGGCACATTAACTCACAGCGCCACACCAGGAGGTGCCCTAATATCTGGCAGTGAGATCATCTTGAGACAAAACAAGTAGTATTGCAGGGTAAGGAGAACAAGAAGGCAACTTCACAAAATCCATAACAGGAGACAGAAATACTATGTAAACAAAACTGGAGCTAAGCAGAATGATCCAAACGTGAACTGAATCTAAGGAGGAGACATGCAAGAAGGCAGGTGAGAGGCCTAGGAATCCAGGCAGGGAGGAAACCAGAAAATAGGGATAGTGCTACTGTTTCTGATCATTTGAGTGGATGACACTTGGAGTGATAGCTCAGTGGAGGATCCTTGGAATGATGGCTAAAGATTCTTTATCCAACCTGGCTTTGGACAGTGTCCTCTCCTCATTTTGGTTAGGGCCAGGACTTGATTGCCAGCTGGACTCTTCAGCGAGTGACCTGGCACCCACACCAAAGACTTGGGGAACAGGTTCCCTTCTCCTACACTACCCTGTCATCACAGGGACCAGAGTGACCTCCCCCTCTTACAATCCAGCAATCCACAGTGTGTGCTCTTATGCCATTCAACCTACAACTGAATCTGTGTGCCAGCCACCACCCATACCACAGTACATATGCCTGTGTTATTAGAAGCTTGTACCTGCTTTGACCACCCCTGAGCCACCATGCCCCAGGCCACTAGTGGCATTTGCTCTCACCATCAACTGGCAACCTGCAGTGTGAGTTTCTGTCGCCCCTACCTGGTGACCAGTGTCTCAAACACCCTTGCCCTGACTACCTGGCAACTAATAGTGCATACACATTCAGTATACAATCAAGTGATAACTCCCTGCACCCACACCCCAGTGACTGGCTGGACAAACATATGATCTCACCACCTAATCCATTCACATCCTGACAGTCACAATCTACACCTCTGCCAAATGACAAGCAGGACCATAATGCCCTCATCCAATATCCATCCAGCTGCAATGTCACATAGCCCACACCCAAATAATTCCTGCAGGTCATCTGCACTGGGAATAAAACCCCCCTGTTCCAGCACCTACTGAGACACTAATCTGTGCAGGTACTCTAGGCCTATGTCCATTTGGATATCACTCCTTCTCTGCAAATGTGGAGCCTTCCTGCCTTGATCTTCAGATAACTCACTAACTGCTAGTACCAACCTAGAAGGACCCCTTAGTCTCACAAGGGCTGCAGAGGGACCCTATCCACCCAACACTACTCCCATACCTCCACTCAGTACCACAAGACAAGACATAGAGGACTCATGCATGAGTGTAATCCACCATACCCACTAATGAGAGGAAGCCATGGTTAACCAACAGATGCCACCAAAGTCACACAGAGACCAGAAACACAGTTGAAATAATGTAAAGGAGGAAAGGCATTCTAAAAAATGAAAGAAGGAAACTATCTCTGGATACATCAAGAAAAAATCAGCACAAAACAAATAAATATTCATTTAATGAATTAAGAAATATATAAATAAATATATAACCTTTTAAAGCTTTGAAGACAGCAGATAAGATAGTTCAATATAAGATAATTCAAATAAGTGAGCAAAATAAAAGGACAGAAAACCATCTTGGGGAAGAGATGGGAATAAAACCACCTGATAAGGAATTTAAGAAGACAAATATAAGAGCCACAAAACAATCAAGGAAAACACAGACAAAAACCCTAGGAGAATTCTGGGGAAAAAATACAAAAACATAATGACAAAATGAATGAATAATTATAAACCTTATTAAGGCAGCAACCAGATATCCAGAATAATAACCTATATATATATATATTAGAAATAGATAACTCTTTGGAAGGATATGGTCATGGTGGTGGTTATTTGTCATGTAGTTGGTTCCAATTCATAATGACCCTGCCTAGGATTTCTGAGGCTGTAAATTTTTTGTTGTTAGGTGCCATCGAGTCGGCACCAACTCAT
>NW_006408640.1:8872998-8874012 GCF_000296735.1 Chrysochloris asiatica | reverse complement strand
ACCCTTTGGTTGGTTGATGATGTATGGAGGGGATTGTAACCATGGCAATGAGATGATATACGATAGAATGAATGTAAAACTAATTTTCTCTCATGTAAACTATCACATAATTCACAATAAAACATTTAAGAAGATAAAAAAGAGTCCAAATCATTACTCATCAAAGTAAGATGAAAAACACTGTCTTTGTGGACTATGTTATACCAATGACTTAGCCCCAAACCCAGGGCCCATTCATTCATGGTGTTTGGTTATGATTAAGAAGTTTTCATAACTTCACCCCTTTTTTGATCTACTGTATACATGGATATATGTACAGCACATACAAATACATATGTAGAAATATTCTTTAGCAAACCTCTGTAGGATAAGCACTGGATGGCTAATCACGAGACTGGTGGTTTAAATTCACTAGCTACTCTTGGAAACATTATACAGGGTCACTATGCGTTACACCTGACAAGTTGACATCTAAAAATCACAACACAAACCTATATATGGTCTTGGACATATTCCCATTCACTTACTTATACTTGTTCAGCTTACTTGTCTGCTTTTGTTCTTCTTTAGTAGTGCTTTGCTTATCCAGGGTCATTTCCTTTTCATATAAAATTGGTGGTTAATTTTTCAATCTCTTTAAATAATGTTGATGGAATCTGGATTTATATTGCATTAAATCTATAGGTATGTTCTTGCATTTATGTAAGTATTTTTATTTCATCCAGTAGTGTTTTGTGGTTTTCTTTGTATAATTATTTTGTATCTTTAGTTACATAGAATCCTAAGTATTTTATCTATTTGGTAGCTATTATAAATGATATTGTTTTCCTTATTTTCTTTTCAGAGTTCTCTATGTGAATATAGAGGAATCCAACTGATTTTTATTTGTTAAGTTTGTTCCCTGGCACTTTGCTGAATCTTCATATTGTTGTTGTTGTTAAGTGCCATTGAGTTGGTTCCAACCCATAGTGACCCTGTATAGAGTTTCTGAGGAGCAGCTGGTGAGCTTGAACT
>NW_006408640.1:8864190-8871503 GCF_000296735.1 Chrysochloris asiatica | reverse complement strand
TATATATATATATGTAAGTTTATATGAAGGAAATGGCTCACAGTTGTAGTAATAGGAGAGTACTAAGTGCAGGCCAGGTACCAAGATCAGCAGACAATCCTGGAAGGCAGGAATCCCAAGTCAGGGCACTGAGCAGTACCTCAGTTCTGGAGCAGGGGTGGCAACAGGGTGACAGGCAACCAAGACCTGAGCAAGTGCACTGCAGAACTGGTGGTGCACAGCACACAAGCTGGGGTGACAGGAACAGGCACACAGGCCCTCCTGTAGGTATCTGGTTTTCCAGGCTCACTCAGCAGGCAGGCTCAGCAGGCAAAGACACAATAGAGCAGGCCACTGGCTTAGGTTCAAAGACCTGGATGTTGGAGGATGACCCATATGCAAGATCAGATCCATCAGGGAAGACAGCAAGTCTTTTCTGCATGTCCATTATATTGGGAGTGGGCCACACCCCCAAAGAAACATCCTTTCAATTGACTGGCTGCTTATCGCCAATCATCATAGAGTTACCTAGGCTTGCTCATTTATCAACTGCCAAACAACTTGGAATCCTGGCTCTATCAAGTTGACATATAACCTTTTCAATTTGAGTTCCTTTTCAGAGAACATTGAGTTTTGGGAAGACAAAGATGTTTGAAAGGACAAGATCAAGGCTGTAGGGTAGATAGGGTAAAGTTTCCTCATAAAATTCTCATAGATCAGCCCTTGTTACCCTTGAAGAATGAGCAGGCACATTGTTGTGATGGAAAAAAAATTCCTTGGCTCATTCCTGGTCTTTTGTCATCAATGCATTTTCAATGTTCTTAAATTTTCTTCTTAATAAGCCCTGGGTCCTTTGAGAAAACCTATCAAGATTATTTCTTCGAAATCCTTCCATAAAACAGCTGCCGTAACCTTCTGAGCTTACATCTTAGCTTTGAATTTCACTGGTCCAGTAGTTCCCCCTTGGAAGTCACTGTTTTGCTTGCACCAGTTTTTGACTGTACCCTAATGAGACTATGACAAGTGTATTACTGAGAGGATGGGCTTGCATCCATCCATTGATCCCAGAGACATGTTTAAACATATTTTGTTTGGAATGAACCTATGTATATATGAACTTGAGCCCTAGTAGCAATACATTGTGATTTACCCTAGTACAAATAAATAATACTGGGTGGCAGAGTTATAGTTGTCTATTTTTTTCCTTTGGTGATATAACCCTAAAGTGTTAGTTGGGTGCAGAGACACACATTTAGAAACAAAAGATCCCAATGGCCTTTTCAGTGAGGTGCAGCCATGTGATGTGGTGTTAGCCACTAAGTTGTGATCAAAAATCAGGTATGAATCTTCTAGGAAGATTATGTCCTTAAAAGGAATAAACATGGTCTTCCTTATCCTTTCTTCCTTTCTATAACTGAGCTGCCAATGTAATAGCAAGATTTAAGCAGACAATTAAGCTCCAAGGTACAAGATACAAGCCATCAGTACAATGGAGTCACCATTTCAGTTCCAGATGTTTATGGGAAGATTGTTTCATGAAAGAGAAATAAGTATCCATCTTACTTAAACTCACCTTATATTTAATCTGTATAATAGCAGTCAGAACATGTATCCTAACTAATAACAAAGTTTAGCATCAGAAGTGAAATATTTACCCTCATGCCTTTTTATTTCATTAGGTAGTTCAATGACCATATTTTACCTCAGGATTGTTCCCCAGTTCTCTATTTTGGTCACTTGTTTGTGAACATCTTCTTCTTTTTATTTGTTTGAAATTATCTGTCATCTCTGAGACATTTTGGTGCTACTGTATTTGTTTGCTGATTATATATTGGTTTGTTTCACCCTGGTTTTTTGATTTGCTTTGTTACGCTATATTCTTGAGGATAGATAGGATGGTCATACAACTCTGGTGGCTAGTTAGACAGTACTCTGGTGTTCCCCACTTGTCTTCAGTGGGTGAAGTCACAGGTGGGAGTATGAGCACTAGTCTGTTTGCTGGTAGTACAGAGCATCTGATGGGGGGCGGGGGGAGGCAGTGAGCAGATATTGTCTACTACTTGTCATTGGTCCAGTGGTGCATAAGTGCATGGCGGCACTAGCACAATGGAAGGGAACAAGAGCTGGCAAGTGTGGTGGGTGTGGCTGACTAGTGGGAGTACAGTGTCTGCCTTGTTTCACTCTGTTTTTGTTTACTCTGTATCTCTGTTTCATTGGAGATTCTGTGAAGCTGAATTCTCATCACCCATCTATGTTGCCTTCTGTATTTCAAAATCATCCAGGAACTCTGACTACAAAATGAAAAGATAAAGAATAGCTTAAACACTAGTTGTGGAGCTGTGGGTTAATGTGCTGGGCTAAAAAGTTGGTTTGAACTATAAAGTCAGTGGTCCAAGCTTACCAGTCGCTCCTCACAAACCCTATACGTGGTTGCTATGGGTCGGAACCAACTCCATGGCACTCAACAACAACAACATATTTCAAAATGGCCACGCTGAGTCAGGCCTCCTCTCCAGCTTTCTCGTCAATTGTTGTTCTTATTCTGTTTCTTCCGCCAGCTGGTGTTTATGTTACTCTTTATCATGTCATTTGATAGTCAGAATTCCAGGACTATTATCTGTATCGATTTCACTTGGTTTCTTAATCTTTGTTGAAGAGGGACTGGACAGAGTGTGTAACCAGGACATCATCTTGTCTCTTTCTGCTCAACAGCTTGATCAATGACTCTGTAGAATGATCCTTATTAAAAAGGAGGAAATACAGAACAGAATTTCAAATTCTCATTGATTGCAGCCTTTCTGGAGCCTGGGAGGCTAAAACTGCTGAAACTATTGTCCTGAGATAATCTCCGAACCTGAAACTAAAAATGTCTGCTGAAGTCTTCTGAAAACCAAACAACAGTTTAGCTTAACTAGTTAAAGATGGCTGCCTTGGGTATTATGCTCTTTTAAGAACTACCTGTTGTTGTTGTTAAGTGCTGTTGAGTCAGTTCCAACATAATAACCCTGTATAGGGTTTCTGAGAAGTGGCTGGTGAGTTAAAGCCACTGTCCTTGCGGTTCAAACCGACTTTGATATCCAATGCATTATCCTACAGCACCACACCAGGACTCCAATATGGGATCAAGTTGACAACGGCAACTTGAAAGATTAGAAAGGAGCCTTAGGTGAGTTTATGCTAACGGGGAGGAACAGATCAGAAAAGAAAGGTGAACTGATTGCACAACTCAAAGAATATATCAATGTCACTGAATTGTAAACATAAAAACTGTTAAATTAGTTATGTTCTACTGTGTATATTTTCAACAACAACAAAATAAATAAAATTTTTAAAAGGTTTGTTAACTCTTGACTGATATTCAGCACTGTTGGTCTGAAAACTTTACCTTTCTGAATGCACACAGACTATTTCTGCCCTCATTTGTTTCCTGTTACTTTGCTGTTGTTGAATGCCATGAAGTCGGTTCCGACTCAGCGACCCAGTACACAGTTTCCACCTTGGGTTTCAAACCAGCCTTGCAATCCAGGGTACAACCCACAGCACCACACCAGGATTCCATTTCCTGTTGCTTACCAGTTCTTTTTTTCCTCTTTCTAGCCTCTGTCCTTTTTGCTCTTCCTACCATTCCCCTCTGAGTGTTGGTATTCTTGTTATCTGTAAGTACCTACTATAAATCTTTCAGTTATCTCAGCATGTATAACAGCCTCAGTGAGGCCCCACTGGGGGAAAAGACTGCCTAAAAAATAGAAAACTAGAAGAAAAGAGTTATATTCAGATAAACACATACCTGTCCAGTTTTCCTCTAGCACATTATACTGTTTGTAGCATGTTATACTTAGCACTTTTGTGGGCTCTGATAGAGGAGGCTGCTCCTTGCATGATACATTTTAATACATTCTCTAGAAACATCTCCCTATTCAAAATGTTGTATTTCCATCTAAAGCAAAATTAATAACATAATAGGGTTCCAACAAAGGCTGTTTAAGAGCCTGATCCTCAGCACAAATTCCAGGTGTGTGAAAATCATGTTCACCTCTCAGCAAGATTCTTCTTGACAATCCACTCCGAAGCAAAGTGAGGAAGGTACTGGTTTGTTTAGCACTGCTTATAACTCCCATAAGGACCTCGGGTAGTGTAGTGGTTATGAATCAGACTGCTAATCTCACGGTCAGCAGTTCAAAACTACCAGCTGTTCCACAGGAGAAAGATGAGGCTTTCTGCTCCCATAAAGATTTACAGCCACGGAAATCCTCTACAGGGTCGCTTTGAGTTGGAAGCCACTCCAGGGCACATAACAATAACAACAACATAACTCCCTTATGCTGTAAGAACCTGGGTCGTCGTGTCGCACTGGAGATTAGCACTGTACTACTAAACCCGAAGTCAGGAGTTCAAACCCACCAACAGCTCCTCAGAAGCCCTATTTAGGATGTTAACAATAACAACAAAAGAAGAAGAAAAAGGTTTCTACTCCCTTCCCCTGCAGCAGAAGAAATTACCAGAAGAAAAATACAAATAGTAACTATTTCCATCATAAAATTTCATTACCACAAAACAATGTTTTTAGTTTATTTTCCCGGTTTTTGTTTTTTAGGACTGGTGCTTTTCAAAAATCCCTCAAGGAAAGAACCTCCTTTGTTAATGTTGCCTAACTTTTAGAAGCTTTTCTTTACCAGTATTTACATGTGTTCCTGCTTGGTCATTTGCAGCTAATGCAGTGAGGTCAGAGGCCTAGGACTTCAAAGCATTCAAGGGGACCTCCTCCTGTTTTGTAAATCTTCTGAGTGTAATAAAAAAACAAAACCTCTTACCATTGAGTGGATTCTGACTCATAGTGACGACACAAGACATAGTTTGGCTACCGCCAGAAGCTTCCAGGTGGTGAATCATTATAGGAGGAGACTGCCACCTCTTTCTCCAGAGGAACTACTGGGGGCTTGAACCCTGAATCTTTCCAGTTGTCAGCTAAGCACTTAGCAAACCAGCCACAAGAGTTCCTTTAACATTAGTAACAATTGTCTTTAGCTCTACTTCTGTGATTTCAAAAAGGGAACCTCTCTTTGCAAAGTTGAGAACTGATCCATGTTTCTTTCTTTCTTCCTTTCTTTTTTTCTTTCTTTCTTTCTTGCTTTTTGACCATCCTATGCTTGTGTTGGAGTCCTGGTGTGGCACTGTGGGTTAGTGCACAGGACTGCAAAGTCGATTTGAACTATCAGGTGCTCCCTGTACAGGGTCTCTATGGGTCTGAATCGACTTGAAGGCACTTAACAACAACAATGATTGTGTTAGTTAGAAAACAAACTCTTCCAAATCTCTCCTTTCTCTTCGTGAAAATTGATGATACACTAAAAAAAAAAAACAAAAGCACAATTTAGAGAGTTAGATTTTAGAAACTAATTATATCCTACTGACCAATATTTCTCTATATGAAAGCCCAGAAAAGTCTCATTCTATAAGCATGAAAATGTTCCAGGCTAATATATATAATTGTTCAGTGACATTGACACACAATTATATGAAGAATGTATATATATTGATAAACTCTTGGAGTTATGCAACCCTTTTGATCTTCTTTTTCTGAGGTGTCCCTCCCTATTAGCTCTGTTTTCAGCTGTAAGGTATAGTGCACTTAAGTCGTGTTCTCAGTGTTTCTATCCTATTAATTCACTTATGTACAGCAATGAGGATAGAATCAAGGCAATTGACGAAGATGTATAATTGGATAATCCTTCCTTCCTCTGAACACCTTTAGGACTATTGACTATAAAGTTGGTCTGGACTTTCCTCTCTACTTCATAAGAGGCTCTCAGAAGGATTCTCTCATAAACTTAGGCTGGGCAGGAGAGGTCAGAAAGTCACAGCCTGTCCACAGAGCATGGGGAACCATGGATGGGCCATTTCAAGGAGCTGGATTGGGCAATGTGAGTCTGAGGAGCAAATGTTCAGTATCACTGAGACATCAATGATTATTCCTAGTAATTGGCCCTGCTGCTACTAAAGAGCACCCTGATTCTACAAGGAATGGCCCCTGATTTCAATTTTCTGCTTGCGATGCTTGCTTTCTAGCTTTGTTGTTTCCTTGTGGCTATCACAATGCCAACAGTCACTCCCTGATACTATTTTCAGTTTGACTTATAAGAGTTCATTTTGAATTTGAGATACTTAATCGGTGTGCAGAGGATTTGTGACCTATCTTGGGGGCTCAGGAGACTTTTTTTGCTTTGTTCCTGATTCTCAGTGGTGATCTAGATAGTTGGGGGTCTTTAGATTTAAAAAAAGCAGTAAGAAGCTAAAATGTTTGAAATGGAAACTGTACCAGAGAGTAAGCAATCCTGAATGTGAAAATTTGTTTCCAGTTAAAACAATCTGGCTGACCAAGTCTTAGGCATACCAAGGTTAAAATGAATTATAATTCTTCTTTGGCATGAATTTGATCAAATGAAATGTTCTTACTATAAAAAAACATATCCCATATATAGCTTTCTTTTCACTGGATGCCAAGTGATTATTAACTTATTTCAGTAATCTTTTACAGCTCTCATGTTACAAGAATATGGCTGTGGGAATATCCAACTCTGTTTTTCAACACATATGAACCTGATTTTAGCTAAAAACAAAGCACATATTTTAAGCAAATGAAAAAAAACACTGAAGCATATGAACAAAAGAACACTAAAATTATCATGGTTATTCAATCAGCTTGTGATTATGGCAAAACATTTCTATTATAAAACATTTGTTGAACACATGCTTGGCAGTTTTCCACAATATTTTATAGAAAAATCAAGAAAACAAGAGTCTCAAAGTTCTTCTCACATTTTCAATGTTAAGTTTCACATAAGGATATACAAGCAATTATCAGCTCTTTCATTTTATTTTTTACATTTAATGCAAATTTTTTAAACTTTGTGAAAAACTGAGTGAAAAACTGTAAGCCTGTTTAAAATTTAAAACAAAGATTTGTATTAAAAACAAAAAACAACTATTCGACAAAATGGAGAAACAAAGTTGAAACACTTTTTGGCAAAATGTTCTGAGGAGCTACCAAGTTAAAAAAGATAAAACCACATTTGAGTGGGGGTGCCTTTGCAGTGTTTGATTGGATAACAGTTACAAAACTGAAGATGGCAACATTTTGGTTGACCATCTTTTCTGTGGCTCTGTAGGGTAAGTATTTGATCACAAGTTTGGTTTGAACTGCAAGGGCAGCAGTTCAAATTCACCGGCCACTCCTTGGAATCCCTATAATCTTTTCTTAGTAAATGGTCTATGTGACAGGATTTTGCTGACTATAAATCTCCTAGAAAAGTTTTAATATACATATATGTATGAGG
>NW_006408640.1:8847874-8863806 GCF_000296735.1 Chrysochloris asiatica | reverse complement strand
GAGAATTGGTAAACCACCAGAATTACATGTTTCCTGGAACATTAGATCACATTGGTCCCATAGCCCAATTTCAGAGGTCAACAAATCTGGAAAAGGTTTCCGAAAAATGGCCAAGGGAGTGATAATGAAGATTGTTATTGCTGTTCAGTGCCATCAACTGGGTTCCGACTCACAACAACACTGAAATTAGATATACATTATGTGGGTGGATTCTGTTAAGATGAAAAAGCAGAGTTGTAAACAATCACAAATTAAAATGTCAAATGTTTTTATGCTTAAGAGAAAAAACTTGTTTTAATACTGAAAAGCTGTAAGCATGCCTCTATTTAATATTAGTTTAGTCTAGCTACAAGTGCGTCTACCTGAAGTTTAATGACAACTCTTCTCTTTAACACCTATATGAACAAGATAAGTAAAACTACATTTCCCATAGAAGTTATTGTTTCTAGGTCAAAAGTGCAATGGAAAGTTTACCCGTGGTGCTGGTCTGTACGGTATGACAGAGAATGTCTTAAAATACACAAAATGGAGTTACTTATGACAAAGAGAGGAGTCCTGGTGTGGTACTGTAGATAAGCATTGGACTGTTAGTTGCAGGGTCTGCAGTTCAAATCCACCAGTCACTCCTCAGAAACCCTATAGCTATGAGTCACTTATTAGCACCACAACATGACAAGGAGCTATTTGGCCTTGGCTTTAGTTAGAAGTCTTAGTCATTTTAAGAGTCTTAGTTTGTAGAATGCTCTTCCTCAGTTGGGTGAGAATAGGTTGGGTGCCCTGGAATCTGTTCCGTATCATAGCAACCCCATACACAACAGAAGGGAACACTGCCCGGCCTTGTGCCAACCTCACAATTGTTATGTTTGAACCTACCGCTGCCGTCACTGTATCAGTTCATCTTTTGGGGAGTTGTCCTCTTTTTTGCTGACCCTTCACTTTACCAAGCATGATGTGCATCTCCAGGGACTGGTCTCTCGTGACAACAAGTCCAAAGAATGAGAGATGAATGCTCACCATCCTATCTTCTAAGGAGCATTCAGACTGTACTTCTCCTAAGACAGATTTATTTTTTATTCTAGTAGTCCATGGTACTTTCAATATTCTTCACCATACCATAATTCAAATGCATCAATTCTCATACTGTGTTTCTTATTCATGGTCCAACTTTCATACACATATGACGTGACTGAAAAGACCATGGCTTGGGTTAGGTGCACCTTAATCCTTTAAAGTGACATCTTAGTTCTTTGACACTTTAAAGAGGTATTTTGCAGCAGATTTGACCAATGTAATATGTTGTTTGATTTCTATGCTGCTGCTTCCATGAGTGTTGATGCTTGATCCCAGCAAAATGAAATCTTTGACAACGTCAATCTTTTCTCCATTTATCATGATGTTATTTATTGGGTCCAGTTGTAGGTACGTTTTTTTCTTATATTGAGATGCAATCCATACTGAAGGCTGCAGTCTTTGATCTTCATCAGTAAATATTGTAAGTCCTCTTCGCTTTCAGCAAGCAGTGTTGTATCATTGCATATCACAAGTTGTTAATTTGTCTTCCTTCAATCCTGACACCACAGTCTTCTACATATAATCCAGTTTCTCCGATTATCTGCTCAGCATGCAGATTGAATAAGTATGGTGAGAAGATACAACTCTGGTGCACACCTTTGCTGATTTTAAACCATTTAGTATCTCCTTGTTCATGTTACTCATTAGCACAATTAAGTATTCTGGAATACTCATTCTTCACAATGTTATCCACAGTTTTTTTTTGTTTTTGTTTTTGTTTTTATGATTTACACAGTTGAATGCCTTTGCCTATTCAATAAAGCACAAGTAAACGTATTTCTGGTAGGTACAGCCAAATAAAAATCTTTCTGGTAGATATACCCAAATCAAAATCTACTATAACATATTCTAGGGCAGAGTGAAGTACATGAACTTCTGTATGATATTTTACATAATCTATACCAAAGGAGTCATGGGATGGTGCTATAGGATGAGCACTGGGCTGCTATTCACATAGTTGGAAGTTCAAACCCACCAGTTGCTCCTTAGAAACTATATAGGGTTGCTATGAGTCAGAACTGACTCAATGGCACTTAACAACAACACCAACCAAAGGAGTCCTTCTGTGGCACTGTAGGATAAACATTTGATTGCTAGCCATGAGGTTAGTGGTGGTTCAAATCCACTAGCTGCTCCTTGGAAACTCTATACAGGTCAGAACTGACTCAATAGCACTAACAACAACAACATACTAAAGAAAGTGTGGTGCCTCTGTAAGATAAATATCTGTTTTCAAACCACAAGGGTGGCAGTTTGAGCCCACCAGTTGCTTTCCTGGAGAAAGATGTGGCTTTTGCTCCTTCAAAGACTTACTGCCTTGGGAGCCATATACAGGGTCACTATGAGTTGAAACCAACAGCAACATACAAAAGATATTCTTTCCGTAAATCCCTGGACCTTACTTTCTAGCCAATTTGGCACTAGTCAATGTAAATGAAGAAATAAATCAATTTGCCAGGTAATTTTTTTTCTGAAGCAAAAGGTAATTTTACTATTTTTCTGATGTCAAATAGGATATATACCCATAGATAAAATTCAAGTAATATAAATAACCTTGTATAGATTTTAATTTTATTTAAATCCTTGTCACAAAGCAATCAATTAATTTTAATCTTGTGGATCTCAAAAAAAATGTGAAGAATGTACACATTACTCTTAATATTATCTCTCAGAATTAGTTGTCCTGAACGTGTGGAAAGAACATCCTTCTAAGTGTCTCTATGTATAACCATAAAAATATAGAAACATACAAAAATTTTCAAACAAATGGCATTATATATAGTATTTCATGGTGTGCATTTAAATCAAGTTTTCATGTAGATATTTCCCTGTCTAAGAGTTGCCTGGTATACCATTATAGGAACAGACCATACTGTATTTAGCCAAATCTGTTTTCATGGATTTTAGATTGCTGCCAGGCTTTATTATTTAAAAAAAAAAAGAAAAGAAAAGTCTTGTGATGAAAATCATTGCACCTTTGTAACTGACTGCTTACGTGATATGGGAAACTCAGGAAATTGCTTTTATAGGCCGCAAACTCTTAGACCTATCAAAGTGGTGTTTTTTCCTTTTTCATGGGAATTAGAATTGACAGTTAGTGACCACTGTCTATGATCTTAATCGACAACTTAATCGACTTAGTCTAGGTGAGCCCTTCCAGAATAGAGAATATATATTTACAAGTGGGAAACAAAATATCTAATATTTCAGATTTCCCTGTGCAAAGTCCTTTTATGTCTATGTGGATACCTTTTTACTTCCTTGTATGGTATTACATCGATCTTAAAAAGAAGAAACAAGACGTTTTTCATTTGACATCATTCAGCTGAATAACAGTAACTTTAAGTATGCTGGCTCCTAAGAAATTATAAAAGGACAATGTTATACTTGAAGGAACAATGGTTTGAAGCAGTAATTTTATTGGCAGACTAAATATTTACTTCTCAGTAAGATAGGATTTTTCTCCTCTTAGTCTCCTTGTTAATAAAACTAAGTTAAATATTTAGAATGCTTGCTTTTACTTGCTTTAAAACTGTGAAGAAAACATTCTAAGATAACTGAGTGGTTTGAGAGACTAGAATGAAAGTTTTATGCTAAAGGAATAAGCAGACACAATTATGCTGCTTTGTTTTTAGAAACTCCAAAGGGAAAAGAGAAAAGATTACTCTAAGATTGATATAGAGAAGCCAAGAATCATAATAGCTTCCAGAAAACTAGAGCAAAACCAGTAGGAAATGGGGTTTTTGTTTTAAAAGCATTTTGCAATTCAGAAGTAAAATTTAGTAGGCCTCTAGAGCTCCCAGAAGAATTGCTGAGCAAGTGAGTGAATGAATGAGTGAGTGATACTTGGGAAGGCAAAGGAAAGGAGATGGAGAGAAGGAAAAGTAATTAATACATTTTTCAAGGTAAGCAGATGCTCTGAATAATTGCTAAAGCGACTAGACTTTATCAAAGGAGATTCTTGTGACTGTTACATAGTATTTTCGAGCATTTTTCTTCTCCTTTATATAAGCTGAGTTTTGACTAATGCAGATGGAGATCCTTGGTCTTCATTATATTGGAACTTTCTCTAACTACAGTAGAGACCCACACAAGAATGTACTCATGATGACCTCGACTTTTTTTTTTTTTTTTTTAAGGTTTTTATTGTGATTTGAGTTAAAAGTTTACAGGGCAGATCATCCATTTCACATTCAACAAATCATATTTTGTTTCATTGAAAGATTATAATCCCTCCATGTACTGTCAGTTAACAGTATTAACCTCTATCCACCCACCCCCAACTTTTTTTGGATGTACTCATACAAAACAGGAAATATTTATTTGTTTAATTGTCCAAAGGGCATATTTTGCAAGCCAGCCTCCTGCCTGCAGGCACACAGCCTTTCTCATTCCATGGGTCTAGATTCCTCAGCGGCTCTAGCTCTCTATGCCATCACCTCTACTGTCACTGCTTTTCTGGTTAGGACCCCACTCATGTTCTTCACTCTTGATGGTCCTAGGGTCCTCTATTACTTAAATAAAAGACTAACTATGTGGCGCTGTGGGTTAATGCGCCAGACTGCAAAGCCTTTTGAACTGCAAGGTCAGCAGTTCAAGCTCACCAGCTGCTCCTTGGAAACCCTATACAGGGTTGCTGTGGGTCTGAACCAACTCAACAGCACTTCACAACAACAATAAAAACTCCCTCCTGTTAATTACATGTCTTCTACACTTAAGTTGTGACACTTGTAGTGAGTCCCGATAACAATTACAATGGAATCAATTAAATTTAAAATTCTATCCCCACTCCCTTTGACCAGACCCATCTGTAGACTATTATTCATTTAATTGAGTCTTAATGTGGCACTGCAGGATAATGCACTGGATCGCAAGGTCTATTTGAACCACAAGGTCAGTGGTTCAAATCTACCAGCTGCTCCTCAGTAAACCTTCTACAAGGTGGCTATGAGTTGGAACCAACTAGACAGCACTTAACAACAACAATCTGGAAAAGAGGAAAACTATCCAGTGGAGATTCTACCTTACTCCCCTCATTCTGAAACTAAGCACACCCATGAAAGCTTGTAAGCCAGCCACTTCGTGACTTAATAGCCACGCATTATTGATGATGTTGTTGTTGTTGTTATGTGCCATGGAGTCAGTTCCAACTCATAGCGACCCTGTCCAGGGTTTCCTAAGCTATAAATCTTTATAGGAGCAGAAAGCCTCATCTTTCTCCCATGGAAAAGCTGGTAGTTTCGAACTGCTGACCTTGCAGTTCGCAGCCCGATTCGTAACCACTACGCTATCAGAGGTATCAACATTGTTGATGATAGACAATGTTTAAGTTGCCTATCCCTATCAACCCAGTGTACTGAGGAGGCAAGCTTGACCCTTGATATGAAGAATCCTTCCCTTACTGCTGGAATTTTGAGCAACTACTTCCATAAGTAAAGGTCCAGTGCATCAAATTGTAGCAACTTACGCTTCCTTCCTGTATCAGATTCCTTTATCTTCATCTGATCCAGTTCTGGTCAGCTAGCCATTCAAGATAGGTCAAATGGGTACTAGCTGCAAGTTTGGGAGTTCTTGCACACCTCTCCCAAGCTGGCCGCTTCACCCTCAACTCTAGCCCCCAGTGGCTCAGTAAGTGTCCCTGGGCTCTGAGTTCACACACCTCCCTAAACTTCAGACCAGCCAGCTCTTCCTCTTCTCTCTGACGTCTCAAGGTTGACGGGTGTCTGTGGAACATGGCTGAACTCAGCCCACGTCTTCATTGGTACATTTCCCCTACTTCCACTCACAAGTAGACCAGGGAGGTCACCCGTGAACATACAAAACTGTTCATATGTTCCCCTTGAGTTTCAGTCTTAGAAGGGTGTTTACATTGATGCTGATGAGCTGATGTTTCTTGCCTTGATGGCTCCAAGACAAACAGTTTGCTTGATATTCTAATAGCCAAACAGTCTTCTTTTTTTCTGCTAATCTTTCTTTCAAGAAATGTCTTCTGTTCCTCTAACTGTTCTGGGTTGGTCTGCATGTCTTTTCAAGTGGAATGTCCCACTTCAGAAGATTCTGGGTAGAGTTCAGGATTCCACCTAAGGCCCCATAGTCCACAAAGGCCTATTTCCCTGGGCAAATTCTAGTTCCCCACTTGACTAATCCAAAGAGTTATAGGCCGAAGACAATGACCCTACTTTTGAAGCTCATCATAAGATTAAGTTGTTGTTAAGTGCCATTGAGTCAATTCTGATACATAGTGACCCTGAAGAGGGTTTCCAAGGAGTGGTTGGTAGGTTTGAACTACCAACCTTTGGATTAGAAGTCAGTGTATATCATGCAATGCCACACCATTCACCCAAACTTTCTATATCTGTCAATCGCCAGCTAGATTATTTGGTCCACACTCCTGCTGAATACAGTGAAAACTGGGTGAGTAGTTTTCTCCAGGAGAAAATCAAAGTGTGTCCTCACTGGGAAGGGACAGGCAGAGGCTCTGGAGTGTGCTTTTTTGACATGAGATTTTCATGTGATAATGACATCTCTTGGCCTGGGTGATAGCTACACAGAGTCTATGATTACATGTTTTGTGCATTGTTCTCTATGCAAGGAATATATATCATGATGAAATATTTAATTACGCAATTCAAGCAGTTAAATTTTCCAACTGAAAATTCAAGATGCATTTTCATTCTCCATGTATAGAAATATAATCTTATTTTAGGGTAAAACGATACTTTTTCAAACTTCACTTCTTACTGAGCTTAGTATTCTTATACATAAAATTGAAAGCTATAGGACCCAAGCTAAAATGATTGAGAAGATTATTATGACAAGTTTTGTCTAAAGCATTAAAGTTTATAAGGTTGTCAGTTAAAATCATTGTATAAGAGGATAGTCTATGGCTTACAAGGTTTCAAGAGGGAGTTTAATTTAAGAGTGTGTGGGGGAAGAGTGAGTCTGCGCTGAATTGTTGTCATCTTGTTTGGATGGGTCTGGTTAAAAGAGATGGGGATAAGATTCTTATGACTCAGTAGTGAGTAATTGTTATTATGACTAATTGTGACTGTCACAATTGTAAAGGTAGAAGTTTTGTAACAAAAATGGGGGAGCAGTCCAGAAACAAAGGACCCTAGGACCATCCAGGGAGAAGAGCACAAATGGAATGCAGGACCTTATCCAGAGAAGCAGCAACACCAGAGATGGAAGCAGAGATGGAGAGCAGCTGAGGACTCTAGATTCATGGAAAGAGAGGGACTAAGAGATGGTGGCCATGAGGGAAACTCGCAGAATGTACCCTTTGGTGGTATAAATTATTATATATGTCTGAGTGTTGTTTTTCATTTTTAAAAAGAGCTAAAGTGAATAGAGCAAAATACTGGTAACTGATGGTACATGAAGGGGAATGTAATCATTGTGATGAAACAAGCATGATTTTTTTAATGTAAAACTGATGATCTGCTCTGTAAACTTGCACTCAATCCACAATAAAAATTAAAGAAAAAAAATAATAAAAAGAGGAATAGTCTAATATTTCCACTACAGCAATTTTGTTTTAGCAAAGTATTTTTATACTTGTCATTCAGGTTTTTTTAAATTCTGTGTTAGTAACTTTTACTTTTTGAAAATTTCCTGCAAATCAAAAACATCATTATGGTGTTCAATTATTTCAATAAAACATTATATTATGTTCATTTATCTAAGAAATATTTGAAGTAAAAATTATTAGCCTGACTTTGGAAATTTGCTGTCACATCAAATCATTTCATCAATCACAGTTAATCATTATTGTAGACATACTATGTATGGACATCATGTTAAGTATTTGCAAATAGCATCTTACTTAATTTTTATAGAAATCCACAAAGCAAGCAATGCGATTAGTTGGTTCCATTTCATAGATGAAGAAACTGAGGACCATAAAAGTTAAATATATTGCCCAATAGTAGAACAGCTGCTAAGTAATAGAGATAACCATTGTTTGTGATGTGCACAGGTCTGACTTCAACGTTCATGATCGGTGTCCTATGTCTTACAGCGGTAGTAAACAAATTATTACCAAATTACTAGAGATGATGTTAAATCCTTAATGGAATGTTTGAGTGTGTTTTTTCCCCCCAAAAGATAAAATTTTAAATAAGATTTAAAAAAGAAAGAACCCTGAAATCGTAAGCCATTTTCTATTCTCTGTATTTCTAATATCCCTGCACTCTGAGTTTACAATTTTGTAGAAAAATTGCCTATTTCTATTATTTTCTTCTGGTAGTCTAGTGGTTACGAATCGGGCTGCAAACCTCAGGGTCAGCAGTTTGAAACTACCAGCTGTTCCGTGGGAGAAAGGTGAGGCTTTCTGCTCCCGTAAAGATTTACAGCCTCGGAAACCCTGTACAGGGTCGCTATGAGTCGGAACCGACTCCACGACACATAACAACAACAACAACAACCATTATAATAGCATCTGGTTAGACAGTATTCCTAAAATATAAATTAGCTTACGTCTCCAAGTGAATTTGGAATTAACCACTTTGAAGAAATGAGAAATATCTCTTTTTTTCCCAAAGTGTGAAGGTAGAATAGATTAAAGTAAAGTGGTCTGTCTTTGTTTCTTCTTCATGTTGTTGTTAAATTCTGTTCAATCAGTTCCAACTCTTATCGGACCCTATATAAGGTTTCTTAGGAGCAACTGGTGGGTTTGAACTGTTGATCTTGTGGTTCACTGTTCAGTGCTGATCTTACAGTGCCACATCTTACTGCTGCTATCATAGAAATACCATAAGTGGGTGACTTCAAATAACACAGATATGTTTTTTCAATGTTAGGAGGCTAGAAGTTCAAATTCAGGGCCCCAGCTATAGGAAAAGCTCTCTCCATGTCAACTCTAAGAGAAAATCTTTGCCTCAGCTTCTGTACGTTCCTCGGTTACTTGGCAATCCTTACATGGCACCTGTCTTCTACTTTGTGCTTGCTTATTTTTGTGTCTATTCTGTTTCTTATAACTTAGAAATGATTAGGTTTGGGACACACCATACACTGATTTGTTGTCTTAATTAGCATAACAAATGAAATTGAATTTCAAAATAGGATTATAGTCACAGGTATAAGGGTTAGCATTGAACACATATTTTGGGGGGACACAATTCAATCTGCAGCATGGTCTGATAATCTATCTTCCAAGCTAATATGGTGATATTGCATCAAATTGGATTCCTTTAAAACCAAGTGCCTTTTGATTTCTATGCAGTTTGAAATTTAGCTGGACATAACTAGAGTTTAAATAACATTAATAATTTATGAGGACTCCTGGTGTGGTGCTGTAGAATAAGCACTGAACTGCTAACCACAAGGTCAGTGATTCAAGTCAACTAGACACTTTTCAGAAACCCTATACGAGTTGCTATAAGTTGGAACCGATTCTACGGCACTTAACAAATTTATGTAGAGAATATGCAGTAGTAATATTTGACCTGTGAAAATTAATCAAAATTTCCACTAGTTAAACACTTAAAACATGTTGAGATATTTACAAAGTTGTTTTACTCTACTGCTGGCAGGATTCATTCAAAATTTTTTTTAAAAAATTTAAAAATACAAAGGAAACGTGTGTGAGCACATGTGAACCCACGTATACATATTCATTTGTGGATGTTTTGGGGAATACAGGCTGACATTGTGCTAAAATTGGAAGGTTTCAAATAACAATAACAAAAATAATTAAAAATATAAATTATCTATGAATTGCAGAAGGAATAGTAGTAAAGTTCATGAAAAGCAAGAAAACAGTTGTGATTTAAAAAAAAAATTAATCTTGGTTATAAAGGAAATACCACATGGAATTAGGGAATGATTTTATTTCCTTGCTCTTTCCAACTTTTCTATGCTGATTAGAAAAAGAAACCATCATAAGACTGACAGACACAGCATATCATATACATATATATAGCAATGGTTTAGGAATAGAAAACTAAATAGAAGTACTAGAAGACTTGTACCCATTCTGGGATAACAAGGACCCTGTTTTTAGATTAGATTGAATTTTATATATCACAAAAAGCAGTAAAGTACTCTAATAAAATTTTTACTCACACTTTACATTAGATTTAGAATATGAGTTTTCTATAACAAATGAATATAACAATTGCATTAAATTGATGGAGATCTTGAGAGAATCTAAATCCCTTTAAACTACTTTTATTCATCACCATCATTAAGGTGGAAAGATTCTGAAAGTAGAACACCATTATAACCTTTTTTAAACCTCACTAGTTTTGGGTGCAAATTAAAATGTTAGGAGTCAAACCTAAAGACTTTATGCTAAGAAAACTCAGTTTCTTGGGGAATTGTTTATTGTAAGATGCAGAAACTCTCAAAAATAGCTTACAAGAAGGATGAGTTAGACAAAGTATTAAGAAACTCATTACTAGCAAGTACAGTAAGGTCCTTTATGCCTAAACGCTGGTCAATATGGTCATACCTCTCGAAAGTGGCCCCATGTCTGGTCTCTGCTGTTCCCTGTTTGATTCTGCCCTTTTTGCTGCCTTTTCTCAGTAACGTCCGCTCACTTGCCAGTTTGAGTTAGCATGGCACTAACCTGGGCCCATCCACTTCCAGGGTCCAACATTTTCTGTCTATAATTCTATGCCTCTTAAAGTTATCCAGAGAACGTCAATGAAGACTCCCTGCCCTGAGTTGGGCATCAATCCACCCCTAGTTAAATCACCTGTGGGCAAGGAAGTGGATAGATACGACAGTAATGCCAACATTCCAACTACAGATAAAAAACAAAGAAACAAGCAAACAAAAACCCTCAGTAGTGCTGTTTTCAGGAGCCTTAGTGGCGCATTGGTTCACATGTCTCAGATGAAAGATGGTCCAGCCCACTTCTGTACAGATTTACAGCCTTGGAAATACCATGGGGTAGACCTTCTACTTTGTACCATAGAGCCACCATGAGTAGAAATCAACTCAACGGCGGCAGATTTGTTTTTGTTCGGTAAAGCTGTTTTCTTCAAACTCTCTGAAAAGTGCTTGAGTTCGTCCATATTTGAGGATTTTTGGCCCAGAATAACTACCATTAGAGGGAGGACGTCTCAGAGACACACTCTTCAGGTCCTCTGGGTAGAGGGGTGTCCTCTGACTTTACACTTCAAGAAAAGTATGGGATTTCCCAAACAATCCCAAACAAAGCAACTGAATGGACTTAAACTACCATGGTAGGCCTTTTGGTTAGCAGCTGAGAGTTTAAACATTGTGCCACCAGCGCTCCTTAAAGTCTGTATATCATTGTTGTTAAGTGTCGTGGAGTCAATTCCAATGCATAGTGACCCTAAAGAGACCAAGTAGTGGCTGGTCGATTTGAACCACCAACCTTGTCGTTAGCAGTCCAGTGCTTATCCTACTAAAGTCTGTATATATGCCTAAAACTATATTGTTGTTGTTAAGTGCTGTTAAGATAGTTCTCACTCATAGTGACCCTATATAGGGTTTCCTGAGAAGCAGCTGGTAAGCTTGAGCCACCAACTTTGCAGTCCAGTGCTTTAGCTTGCAGCATCATAACAGGACTGAAAAACATTAAAGAAAACATATACAACTGAAAAATTACTTCATAGAAAGATCTAAATATAAATATTTTTTGAAATTATGCAGAATCAATGCAACTTCAATTAAAATTCCAAGGTTTTTTTTGTTTGTTTGTTTGTTTTTACAGAAGACAAAGATTAACCATAATACACCTGAAATAAAATTAAGGAGGAAAGACAGTCCCTACATTATATCAAGATGCACCCAGAATTTATCCTAATTAAGGAGCTCTGGTAACGTAGTGGTTACGAATTGCGCTGTGAACCTTAGGGTCAGCAGTTCAAAACCACCAGCTGTTCCATGGGAGAAAGATGACGCTTTCTGTTCCCATAAAGATTTACATCCCTTACGGTGGAATGAATGTAAAACTAAAGTTCTCCCATGTAAAATATCACATAATTCACAATAAAACATGGGGGTGGAAAAAATAAAAAGATTTATATCCTCAGAAACCCTGTACAGGGTTGCTATGAGTTGGAACCGACTCCACGGCACATAACAACAGCAACAAGACTATGATAGGAACTATATCATAAATAAGATGATATATGAAAACCATATCATATTTATATCAAAATATGAGACACCAAAGCAGACTCACACATATATGTAACTTGGCATGTGATACACATGAATGACAGGTCAGTAGGAAAAGAAGGGATAACTTAATATAGGAAGCTAGCGGGGGAAATGTATTCCATACAGGAAAAATGGAAAGTGCATCATTAGCTCACACTATACATAAACATCAACTAAAAAGTAGTTACCTAAATAAAAATTTAATGTGTCAAAGAAGGTATTCTACCCTGGGGTAGACAAGAATTTTAAAGTCAGGAAAAGTGCTAACCATTAAATTAAAAATTAATAAATTTGTCTATGCTAAAATTGGTGGTAGTATGCCATGGAGTCGGTTCTGATCCATAGTGACCCTGTACAGGGTTTCTGAGGCTGTAAATCTTTCCGGGATCAGAAAGCCTCATCTTTCTCCCATGGAATGGCTGGTAGTTTCGAACTGCTGACTTTGATGTTAGCAGTCCAATTCGTAACCACTACACTACCAGAGATTTTGTGAAAACTTACCTCAAGGTGAAAAGGTAAGCTGCTAACTGGGTAAATACATTTGCAACATTTATAATCAATAAAGAATGAAAATCAAGAACGTGTAAACAATACTTATAAATCATATAAAAAGGCAAACTAGCAGAAGACCTGAAAAAGGAATTTGAAATACATATAACCAATAATCAGAGAAGCTGAATTATATGAAGAAGAATAACATTAGGAGAAAGACTCATTAACAACCTGAGACATACAGAGGGCATAGCCTTGTTTGCGAAAAGCTAAGAGAACTTGTTTTGTCTGATACTATACCTATAACAACAACAACAATACCTAACGAGGAGTCCTGGTGTGGCGCTGTGTGTTAATGTGCCAGACTACAAAGTGGTTTGAACTGCAAGGTAGGCAGTTCAAGCTCATCAGCTGTTCCTCAGAAACCCTATACAGGGTTGCTATGGATTGGAACTAACTCAATGGCTCTTAACAACAACAACAATACCTAAGGAGGAGTCCTGGTGTGGCACTGTGGCTTAATGCGTCAGACTGCAAAGTCATTTGTACTGCAAGGTCAGCAGTTCAAGCTCATCAGCTGCTCCTTGGAAACCCCACACAGGGTCACTATGGTTCGGAACTGACTCGGTGGCACTTAACAATAACAACACACCAAAGGAAAATCTTGCACAGGTGCAACCTGTAGAGATGTGAGAAAATTTTCATGACAACGTTCTACTTAGCAAAAACCTTAAAACAACTCAATGCCTATTGACAGAATGGGAAACTAAAATATTTACAAGGTGGAATTTTATATACCAATGAAAATGTATGAATTATAACTATATACAGTAATGGATCAATTTTAGTAATGTAATAGGACTCCGGGTGTGGTACTATAGGATAAGCATTGGACTGTGAACCACAAGGTTGATGATTCAAATCCACCAACTGCTTCCCAGAAACACTATACAGGCTTGCTATGAGTCAGAACTGAATTAACTGTGCTTAACAACAACAACAGCAACAAATCAGAAGACTGCTTAAAGTCTATATACTCTTTTATCAAAAGCAAGAAAATTAATGCATACAAACATCTAAGATAGTTATATATGTGATAATCCTTGGAGTTCCTGGGCTCATAGATTCATCTGCCTTCATCAGCCTCAGATAGAATCTATCAACCTCCTGTTTGCACAATGAGCTATTTATGAGGCTGATGCACCAACAGCCCCAAGCTGGGGGCAATCCTCCACAGGATATGTTGCAGAGGAAGTGGCCTGGGAACCACCAGAAATGGAAGAGGGCCTGGAAACACCTGGGAAAGAGAACAAGGAAAGCTTATAAACAGACAGCTAAGACCCTTCTGGAAAGAGCTCTGGTAGCATAGTGGTTATGAATCGGGCTGCCAACCTCAAGGTCAGCAGTTTGAAACTACCAGCAGTTCCACGGGAGAAAGATGAGGCATTCTGCTCCCATAAAGATTTGTTGTTGTTATGTGCCATGGAGTTGGTTCCCACTCATAGTGACCCTGCACAGGGTTTCCGAGGAGGTGGGGAATCTATGGGCCAAAAAACTCAGAACACAGTAGCATCTTGTTGAATCCTTGTAACTAACTACAGGGTTTTTAACTTATCTAGGGCTAGCAGTCCTAGTGTGGTTCTGTAGGATAAGCACTGGTCTGCTAACCTCAAGATTAGTGGTTTAAACCACCAGCCACTTCTTGGAAATCCTACACAGGTTCACTATGCATCAGAATCGACTCGATGGCACCTAACAACAAACATTTGTTTGGTGCAATTTTATTAAGCATGTTAAACAGCCTTTAAGTGTCTAGAATCTGCTTATCTGGACTGTTTTTAAAGAAATTGGATATGTACAAATTGAGTATGGCGCTGGCAGGCATTTTTACACTATTGGACTTTGGAATCCTGGTGTGGTGCTGTAGAGTAAGCACTGGACCACAAGTTCAGTTTGAGCCTCAATGTCACCAGTTCAAACCCAACAGCCACTCCTCAGAAATCCTATACCGGATCACCATGAGTCTGAACCAACTCGATGGCACTGAACAACAACAACAAGGTTTTAGCTTGCTACGAAAAAGTAAACACCTTGGGACCAATAGACTAAGGCCACCTCTGACTCATTTGTATCACTTCTGGTACACTTTATGATTTGAATAACCTTCTGGTACCAACTGCAGGTTAGGGTCCTCAAGAAATAATTCTGAGACAAAGATTTGTGTGCACAAAATTTATTGGTAAATCTGCAGGATTAACAACTGTGGGAGCTGAAGAAGGAAGAGTGGGAAAGAGGAAGAGGTTGAACTACGATGGGACACAAAGATCTCAGTGACTCCCTTGTAGAGCTCTCTAGCAAGGATGGCCCTTAGGAGTGGTCCTAGAGTGCCAAGATTCTCTGTGTCTCCATTTACCATTCATTAAAATTGGGCCACTCTAAGAAGGAGACGTGACAGTGGGTGAGTGGTTCTCTTCTGAACTAGGGTAACGTCCACAGAGGCGCTCAGTCAAGAGCTGTTTTCCATCAATAGCTTCAGTCACAGGGAATGAGCGTGTCATTCGTGTCCTGAAGATGGGTGTGGATCAGGATGGAGGACCTCAGTCCATATGCGTGTGCACATGGGGGTATGTATAGATACAAACCAGTTGCCTTCAAGTCAACTCTAATGCATAGTGACTTTATGTGTGCCTAAGTTGATTTCTCTAAAGCAGATAGCCAGGCTTCACTTCTAAGGTGTCTCTGAGTAGGTTCAAACCTTCACCTTTCATTAGCAGCACCCAGAAATTCCATAGATATAAATATGGGTAAAGTTATTAAGCATGTTCTGGATTCTATCAGCAAGATAGCACTTATATGGACACATGTGCAGTCATTTCTCCATTGGAAATTCCATAAACCTCCATCTGCAAATGTAGTCCCATTTAAAAATGTTTGCTTCCTAGAACCCACAGGTGTGCTCCTAGCTATAACTGTTGATCCTTGGTATAGCAGCTGTTGGCTGATGTTAGTTATTGTTGTTGATCCTTTGTATAGCAGCTGGTATTGGCTCTTCTCCAGTGTATGAGACTGTCGTGGGTACTTGTGGCTTAGCTGTTTGGCTGTATGGAAAGAAGAAATAACACACACACATGAGAGAGAAGGAAAATAAACAGAAATCAGAAAACAACAGCAAAAAATACAAAAAGAAGAAGAAAGCAGGCAACAGCTAGCAAAGGAATAAGAAAAGTAAA
>NW_006408640.1:8845362-8847429 GCF_000296735.1 Chrysochloris asiatica | reverse complement strand
CCGACTCGATGGCACTTAACAACAACAACAATATATTTAAATTAAATACAGAGGAATTAAAAAAACAGAACAACAGAAGCATCAGTTGTTGGGAAAGTGAAGTAGAAAGAAAAAATGAAAAGGAAGATAGAAATGAGAGAAAGCAAAAGAGGCAAACGTGAGGGAGAAAGAAAAAAGAAACAAAAACAGGAAAGGAAAACAACAAAATACAAAGCAATTGCCAGACCCACAGAAGAGAGAATTCTGGGGTCTACTGGCAGCCACGGTCAAACACCACAGGTGAGTAAGGAATGAAAAGGTAACACTCAGCCCTAAATGGAATTCCTATAGGACTAGGTGTTGTCTATTCTGGACCCCCAATCCGGGAGTATTACATACAGACACCAAAGAAGCTGGGGTATTTCCATCCCAGAGGGGAGCTAAGGGTGAGGAGGTCCTCTATCCAGGGCTGAGCAGAATCGGCTCTGAGGGTCTGGATTAGGCCACACCTGATTACAGGTGCTGGGGTTGGTGCTATTAGCTACCCTCCCACACCCACCGCCATGCTTTAATGCAACTTCAACAACCTGGGGAGCAGGAGCTTCCCCGAAGGTGTACACAGATGGGGGCTGGTCACACTTTTGCTCACCAGGGTAATGTGGGGTACAAGAAGAAAAAATATTGTCCATTTCTGTTCACCAAGAAGTGGTATGCCTCTTCACCACCTACTGCCCTTTTGCCTTCAAAGTCGCTCATCAAAGTTCAAGATGAGCACACCATTGTTAGCCTGGCCACCAACACAGATCAGCCGCTGCTCTTCTCTGTGTTCATGTGTTTTTCTCCCCTACATGTTTCCTCCTGTGGCACTATAGGATCAACACTGGCCTGTAAGCCACAATGTCAGCAGTTCAATCCCACCAGCTATTCCTCAGAAACCCTAAACAGACTGGGTCACTATGAGTCAGAACTGACTAGAAGGCACTTAACAACAACATGTCTGTTCAGTGACTTCTAATTAGTGCTAGTCTAGAGCTGACCAAGGACAACTCTGCTGATCTGGAGTAGGTCCCACACAAATGGGAAAATGCAGACAGCTCCCCCTCCTTTAATGGGATCCACATATCCAGAGAGTGGGAGCTTTCCTAGGGATGTACTCAGGTAGGGCCAGCTTTATCTCTGGTCACCACGTTAGAGTGGGGAACAAGAAAAAAAATCACACCTTGGTCTCTGTGAGTCACAAGTATTTTTTTGAAATGCTGATATGCTTTCTTGTCTCTAAAGCCACGCACAAAGCTCAAGATGGCTGTACCCATCTGGTCGCTGCACTGGTCCCAGTCACCACCTTTCCATTTTTTGCCGTGTGTGCTCAGCTTTCTCTCCTACTAAGTATTAAATCCACTTCTCAATTCTTCATATGACTCTTAGATTTCCAGGACTATCATTTGTATTTGTTTCATTTGGTTTTCCGTGTATTTATTGTAGAGGGGCCATACAACCTTTCTACCTAATCTGCTACCTCTCTGTTTCTAAATTTTTGAAAGCATTTTTTTTTCTGATTATAAAAAATAATTATGTATAAGCACACAATTATTGTAGAGAAGCAGAAAATGCAAGTATATGAAAGAAAATAAATGTCACCTCATCACTTAAAGAAAATAACTGCTAACTTTTTCTTTATTTCATGTCCATTTTTACTGAGTATGTCCAGATATGAACATAGATTGGGTAAGCTTGAGCACTGGGTGTCCTGTTTCTTTCAGGACTAACATTGAGTGGTGAGCTTTTTGTAGACCCTAAATTTTCGAAAAGACCATTTCTAATGAAAGCAGATATTCTATTACATTTCCTTACTGATAGACATTATCTCTAGCTTTTTGATATTATAAATAATGATGTGATGAACAACGTTCTACATAAATAGTTAACCACATATCAGATTCTTTCATGGGGCTATGTATTGCTTTCATAACCAGGAAGAAAACATGTTACATTAAAAAGTATTAGTCATGATGTAGTTCAAAAGATCTGCAAAGAATCTGGCCCCCATCACTAGCAGGTGCTTTGGTACCTGAGGTCAGGTACATGCCC
>NW_006408640.1:8840652-8845262 GCF_000296735.1 Chrysochloris asiatica | reverse complement strand
TGTGCCTTGATGGGGCTATTGGCCAAACCGTTTTCTTTTTCTGTAAGCAGGAAGATGATGTTTTGTTTTGTTAAATGATGTCAACTTGGTTCCGACTCATAGTGACCCTGTATGGGGTTTCCGAGGAGTGGCTGGTGAACTTGAACTGCTGACCTTGCATCAAGTCAACTTTGCATTTCAAACTGATTTTGTAGTCTAGTGCATTAACACACGTCACCACACCAGGACTCAAAGAAGATAATAGGTTGAGAATATCTCTCTTGAAAGCATGGAAGAGAAATATATGGAAAGGCTGTGTCTAACAGGACTGTCTCATGGGATAATTGCTTCTGTCCTGCTTAGGGAAGTGCTCTGACTTCCCTGGAGGGAGAGCATGTCACAGTAGAGAAATGACCTTTGAAATAAAAGCTGTTTTATGGGTGTAACCTCAAAATAAAGCAGAAGCCAACAGGATAAGTGTAGCAGAACTGTTCCCATGCCAGTCTGAGTCTAAAGGGAGCTGACCTCTGGGCACTCCATACAGAAGTACACCCTCATTGCTCTACTATACGAGAACTGGCATTTCTTTCAGACTGAGGCTGATGCTGTGCTCTATGACAGTCACATAAGTCTGCTGAAATACACAGAAAATCTTATTGGCGCAGTGGGAAATGATGAGCCAGAATAGACAAAGGTTCTAACTTCTACCCAGAATTGCCTTGATGCTCATATCAAATTCATTTCATCCTTTGTGCATTGGTGTGTTTGAGAAACCAGTGCAAACTGCAAACAAATGGAAACTGACAAAGGAAGTGGCATTTCCTTATACGGAATAAAGGAAAATTCAAACAATTTAAAAAAATATTTTGAAAATTTCATTTGAGATTAACTTAATACTTTCTGCAGTCAAATAGAAAGCTACATAAAGGTGCTTTCATTAACAAAAGGGAAAAATAAGGTAAGTAAAATAAAATAATCAAAATACAACAGTCATCAATCTCTATAAAGTACTGTATTCTATAAATTATATAAATGTATGTATATTTGAATAACTTTATTTTACTAAGCAGTTGCTAAACTCGACATAAAACATATGCTTTCTAGTTAGGCAGACTTCTCTCCATATAGAAACAGAGGCACTAAGCATTAGCATTAGACCTCATTATCAATAATAATAATAGACATGATAGAGTTGGTGGTGGAAGTGTGCCCTGGAGTCGAGTCCAACTCATAGCTACCCTGGATAGACTTTCTGAGTAGCAGTTGGTGAATTTGAACTGATGACCCTGTGGTTTGCAGTCTAGTGATGATCCTGCAATGCCATACAAGGGTTCTTTGTTGGTGGTGGTGGTTATGTGCCATGAAATCGGTCTCAACTCATAGCATCCCGGCTTAGATTTTCCCAGGCTGTAAATCTTTACAGGAACAGAAAGCTTCATCTTTTTCCTGCAGAATGGCTGGTAGTTTTGAACTGCTGACCTTGAGGTTAGCCGCCCAACTCATAACCACTATGCTACCAGAGCTCATTAATAGATATGATTGTTGTTGTTAATTGCCGTGGAGTAGGTTCCGACCAATAGCAACCCTGTATAGGGTTTCCAAGGAGTGGCTGGTGAGCTTGAAGCACTGACCTTGAGGTTCAAATGACCTTACAGTCCAGCACATTAACCCACAGCGCCACACCAGTACTCCTAATAGACATTATAGCTCTTGTTTTGAAAAAATGGATTTTCTTTGAAGACGATGACAGGCACACGAAGTAATTACAGTCTCTTTCTCCACAGCTAAATTAGGGGACACTGTCATTAATCATGTGGAATTTATTGAAATGCTTTCATGTCAGGTCAGCACAGCACCAGCTTGGTCTCCTGGCAGTGAGGAACCCCATTGAAAACATTTTAAACCAAATATTTTAGAAGAAAGCAGAATAGTGTTTGATGTTAAAGGAATAAGTTTGTCATGACAAAGAAACCACAGTGAAAGGTATAAAAGTTGTTAGAAGGTAAAGCTTGAAATATCTCCAGAGGGAGGAAAATGAGCTACAAATTATGAGCATCAAATAAAAAAGAAGTATAGTCACATTATATCCTACTGATATAAATTACTAACATTTGTATACTTGTACAAAACATCATAAACTGTTCATTCATGTCTATTTGATTTTCAGAATAACTCTTGTCTTTCGGAATTTATTGCCTGTGCATTTTAGCTTGGAAAATTCAAGAGAAGAGGTTAACTTAACTTTTACTGTTCGCTTTGGAGCTGGGACTTGAACCTAGGGAAGCTGATTCTAAATCCATAACCCTGGATGCAGTTCGAGACGACAAATTAAAGTAGTATATTAAAATGTACAAAGACCTATAGTTTTAGAAAACAGAAAGTGAAGAACAGCCTCAGCATTTCCCAAGCTGAAAGAACTGAAGAAAAAATTCAAGTCACAACTTGCTATCTTGAAGGACTGTTATCAGTAAGGACCAGGGCATCATGATTGGTAAAGTTCAGGGTCAACGATAAAGAGGAAAATGCACAATGAGGTGGAATGCTAATTGTGGCTGGGGCAGGATCAGGCAGTATTTTGTTCTATTGTGCACAGGGTCTCTGTGAGTTACAGCAGACTGGCAGCATCTAACAACATTTGTTAATAAGATGGTGTTTGCTATGTTAATGAGACCAATCAGTGTAGGGTGTGTACTAAGTTACCCATTTTCTTTCTTTCTTTCTTTCTTTCTTTCTTTCTTTCTTTCTTTCTTTCTTTCTTTCTTTCTTTCTTTCTTTCTTCCTTCTTTCTTTCTTTTTTTTTTTAACTTTTGATTGTGAATTAAGTGAAGATTTATTTATGTACTCAACAACCATACACTTTTGTTTCATTTCAGTAATTACAGCCCCCTCAATGTAACATAACTTAAAGCTCTTCCACCCTGTGTTTCTTGTTTCCATTCCTCCTTCTTTCCCCCCTCCTCTGAATTCTGCCCTTAGTAAATAGCACCCTTTACATCTTGAATGGTTAACCTTTCTATGGAGTGTGTAGTTTTACTAGTGTTGTTGTCTGCCTATATACCTATTGCTTGGCTGAAAATTGAGCCATGGCAGTGAGATCAGTTCCAGACCTGAAGGGTAACCAAGGCCCATATTCTCAGGCTGCCCCCAGTGTCTATCAGACCAGTAAGCCTGATAGTTTCATAATTTGAGTTTTGCTCTATATTTTCTCTCATTCTACCCAAGACCTTCTAATGTGATCCCTTTCACAATAGTTGCAGTGGTAGCTAGGTACCATCTAGTTTTTTTGGTCTCAGGGTTATGGAAACCAATGTTCACATGGTCCTTTTGTCCCTTAGACTAAATGTTTCCAAGCATCTTCTAATTTCATGATTCTTTTCTCCTCTGCACAAGGAGGACCAGTAGTTGTCCTTTAGATGGCTGCTCATGAGCTTCTGAGATCCCAACTGCAGTGGATGTAGAACATTGTCTTTGTGTTATGCCAATTGACCATGATGTTCCTCACTCCCAGACTATGGCTCTTAGCCTCCAGGCCATGAAACTCATTCCCTCAAGGTGTTTGGTAATGTCAAAGAAGTCTTCATAATGCTGCCCCCTGTTGTTGCTAAGTGCTTACTCATAGCGACCCTATTCACAACAGAATGAAACCCTGTCTAGTCCTGTACCATCCATACAATTGCTGCTACATTTGAGTCTATTGTTGCTGCCACCATGTCAATCCATCTCATCTTTTTCACTGGTGTCATTCTCCAGGGCCTGGTCCCTCCTGATAACACGCCTCCTGTGTGCCCCATCATCTCCATGGATATGTCTGCAGTTAAGGTAAATACCCATGTCCAGATTCCCTTCGTCAAACCTTTATATATTTGTGGGTATGTGCCTACTCTCCCCCTCTGCAACCAAACTTGTTTAGGCTGCATGTCTATCCATGTATCTACCCACAGAAAAACATTATTTCAGAATTATGCACATAGAAGTATCTACCTCTGTTGTGCCATTAGCTCTTGTACTTTTGGGATATAAAAAGAACAAATTAAGCACAGAGACAAGGCAGCACAGATGGGGGGAGATAAATGTTATATATAGCACATGAATATTGTCAAGATAAATTATCTAAAAAGAGGCCAGGACCTTCCCGTAGCATCAATAAAGTCTTGTCTAAGGAGCTCTGGTAGCATAGTGGTTACGAATTGGGCTGTGAACAGTAAGGTCAGCAGTTCCAAATTACCAGCTGTTCCACAGGAGACAGATGAGACTTTCTGTTCCAGTAAAGATTTACAACCTCAGAAACCCTGTACAGGGTCGTTCTGAGTCGAAACCAACTCCATGACACATAGCCACCAATTACCATAGCTGGCACATTGAATTTTGAATTCTAGCCTCTTAAAATATGAGGGAAAAAATCTGTTAGTTAAAGACTCCTAGTTGTGCTATTTCTGTTATAGCAGCACTAGCTAACTAAGATACTTAGTGAGAGGCAAAGTCTAGTGCACCGCTCCTGGTGGCCTTGCCCTGCCACTCCGTACTATAAAATATGTACCTTTTCTGGCACATACTGTGTGTATTGCATTGGGCAAATCTGCTGCACAGGAACTTTTTAAAGTATTGAAGAGCAGAGATGTCAGCTTGAGGAC
>NW_006408640.1:8838757-8839977 GCF_000296735.1 Chrysochloris asiatica | reverse complement strand
AAAGCCTTATCTTTCTCCCGTGCAGCGGCTGGTAGTTTCGAACCGCTGACCTTAAGGTTCGCAGCCCGATTCGTAGCCACTACACACTATAATATCTATTTAATAGGTTAGAGATAACTTGTCCAATTTGGAAGTGATGGAGCCAGGATCCAAACCTAGGCATAGACTTCAAGTTCTGATATTTAACCATCATGCTACTTTGTTTTTATCTCTAGCTTGAAGCCATGTAATGGTCACATTTTGTCAGACTCTCAATAATGAGCATACTATTTTCTCTTCTGGTGTACATCTCTCTGACCTCTCTGCATCAATCATTACCAGCAGAGGTTTAACCTGAGAGATGGGACCCAGTGACAGTTTTCAGCATGGCCTTGGAACAACATTTCCCTTGTGTAAACTAGTATTTGATCTCAGACTCACAAGACTCACTGTCAACCTTAAGTACTGTGCTGACTCTGCAAAGCAGTGTGTGATAAATTGCCTACTCTTTTTTTGGCTTCTGTGCTTTACAAGTTCAGCAGTGTCTGTGCCATTGTCAGCATGTCTGATAATGTTTGTAATTTGATAAGATGAAATATTTCCCAGGTGTCAAAATATATATGTTGGCACAGCTTTTGAAGTTATACAACTGTGCAGAAAAATGTTGAACAGGACTGAACATGACACATAGTCCAACTTCACTCAATTCTTGATGGATGTTGTTGTTGTTGTTAGCTGCCAACTCATGTAACTCCAGGCACAATGAAATGAGGCATTACTTGATGATTGTGGAGCAGATCATCATGATCCATATGGTTTTTATTGGCTGATTTTCAGAAGCAGATCCAGGCCTTTCTCCCTAGTTCATCTTAGTCTAGAAGCTCCACTGAACCCTGTTTAACATTGTAGAAACACACCAGTCCCCAATGGCAGAGGGCTGGTCACTGAGCATGAAGTGCATTGGCCTGAAATCAAACCTATGTCTCCTTTATGAAAGTCACAAATTCTACTACTGACCCACTAGTTTCCCCAATGGACAAACATATTGAAAAGTTCTTTACTAGGCAGTGCAGCTCTTCTGATGCTTGAGAAATGCTTTTGATCTAAGAATGAACTTTAGAGATTCCTTTGCTATTTCTTTCACATTTCTGTGTAATAAAAATTATGTGCACTATAGCGTAGTGGTTATGAATTGGGCTGCTAACCTCAGTGTCAGCATTTGAAACGATCAGCTGTTCCAC
>NW_006408640.1:8770084-8810463 GCF_000296735.1 Chrysochloris asiatica | reverse complement strand
TTTTTTTTACTTCTGCTACAAGTTCCACTAGCTATAAGCCTTCAAACTTTTTTAAATCTTTCTACCTATTTGGTTCAGAATTTTGGAGCTCTGCCCTAAACCTTCTTCACCTGGTATTCTGTGGTATTGTTGCTGGAAAACTTCACTATACCTCTACCCTATCCGCCATCAAGCCCCACCTCTCACCTTTAGGACAGTGCTTCTCACACTTTACTCTCAGGAACTCTTTCCATTCTTAAAAATTATTGAGGATCCTAAAAAGCTTCTGTTCATGTGGGTTATATCACTTAGAATTTATTGTCTTAGAAATTAAGATGGGGAAACATAAAAATATTAATTTATTTAAAACACAATAATGAATTCTTTATATATTAGCTGCCATAGTTTTATGAAAACTATTTTTCAAAGCAAGAAATAAAAAGTGGTATTGTTTTACATTTTTTGTAATCTTCTTTGGTAGTGTAGTGGTTATGAAATGGGCTGAGAACCTTAAGGTCAGCCGTTCGAAACTATTAGCTGTTACTGGAAGAAGATGAGGCTTTCTGCTCCCATAAAGATTTACAGCCTCGGAAACCCTGTACAAGGTCACTATGAGTCAGAATCAACTCAACAGCACTAAACAACAACAACAGCATATCTCTCTCAGCATTCAGTCTTTTGTGATATCACATACCATAGTGTCTCTGGAAAATCTCACAGAAAGTTTGAGAGTAAAAAGGTCAAATAATATTTGGGAATTACTTTGAAAATAGTTTTCGTTTTGCAGGCTGCCTGAGAGGGTCTTGGAAACACCAGGATCCTGAATTTGAGAGCCTCTGGATTAGAATGGGAAATGTTCAGGTCCACAGTGATATATGTCAGGGTATTTGTATTTAATTGTTGCCTGTAGCATACCCCTAAAGATGAGGGTTCTCTCATGAATCTTCCTTTCAAATGTCTTTGAAGGAAAACTAATTGCATTGAGAATTATGCTCCCTAATTTCCTTCTAGTGCAAGAATTTAGTATAGATGAGAGCTAATATTCAGTTTTTAGTTTCATAATGCTCTGGTATAGGTGAAGTGTTTCATACTGCACAAATAATTATATCTTTATCTATTTATTTTATTTAGGGCATTGTCACCGAATTAGATGAAATAGTATTCTCCTTGTTTCCCTCAACCTTTTTGAGTGCTCTTTTCCAGTTTTCTTTGCTGGCTTTTTCACTACCTCTGTACCTAGGGGGAGTGGAGATGAGAGGGAATTCCACCCACAGTAGTTTGGATATGCTGATCAAAGTCTCATAGTACAAACATGCATATTTCCTGCTAAATGATGGAACAACATTCTGGATTGAAATGAGATAGACTGATTAAGCTTCACAGTATAGAATTTGAAGTGTCCTGAGACCATGTTTTAGTTTTGTAGCACTGTTATTGGTGCTGTAGGTTAAGCACTGGACTGTTAACCACAAGGTCAGAAGTTCAAACTCATCAGCTGCTTCTCAGAAACCCTATACAGGGTCACTATGAATCAGAACTGACTCAACAAAATTAACAACAATAATAAGAGGAAATGCCACAAGCGGTTAGCTTTAACAAGCAGACATCGATTCCTTCATAGTTTAGCAGACTGGTATTTCAAATTCAAGGTGCTAATGCTCTCTGTTGACTTTGGAAGAAGGCTCTTGTCTCCTTTCAACAACATATGTGGGACCATTGTTCCTTAGAGATCTTCATCTGTCTTGCCATTAATTTTACCTTGGGTCTAAGAGGTTCTCAGCACAAGGATCCTGTGTTCAAAGGACACTCTCTACTCCCAGTTCTTCTTTCTTCGTGGTATTGAAGTTCCTTTCTCTGCTTGCTTCTCTTTCCTTTTTTCTCTTGTAAGATAAGAGGTATGATTCAAGCAAGGGTGTGACTGGAGTAAAGCTGTAATTGAGTAAGAATGTGACCTAAGTTATACCCTCTTGTAAGGCTGTGACTCAAGATAAATCCCACACAGATCGTCCTTTTTTGGAACATTGAGGTTAAGATCACAAAATGGAGAATAATTTTATCAGATCACAAAATAGAGGACAATCACACAATAATGGGACTCATGAGTTAGCAAAATTAACACTTTTTGGGGGAGGCTGGGGCACAATTTAATCTATGATACTACACCCTTTGATCCCCCAAAACTAAGCTTCTTGCCATATGTCAAACACATTCATCCCATCATATCATACCAAATTCTTAAATTGACTCCAAGCCCAAAATCTCATCTTCTGAATCATCTAAAATATAAGTGAGATTTTAGGTTTATTCCATCTTGAGGCAAAAATCTTCTTCTATGAACCAGTGAAACTTAGACTGCTAGTTATCTGCTTCCTTCAGCTTTGGGCACACCTTAATGGCAGCCCCACACTCCAGCATGTACTGAATTGGCAAAAATCCACCTCAGAAACTTAAGAGGCTGTGGCCCCACCCTTTAAGACAGAGGTAACTTTGCTTCCTATACTTCTCCCAACCCTTTTGCTGGCTTATTAGCTGTTTGAGGGATGGTTCTTTTCCTTTCTTAGAGAACAATAGATGTAGCCTTTGTCCTGTTTCTCGCCTGCAGAATTCCAACAGGCAAACAGCATTCTTTCCTTTCGCTCTTTCTCTGCTCCCTTCAGTATAAGCTGACATTTCTTTGTTTTGTTTTGTTTTGTTTTTGCTATTGTGGCTGGTAAAATCCATCAGTCACAGGCTTAACCTCTTAAAGGTTTATGTAGCCACATCCTTGATAAAAATTCTAGCACACATGTTCTTAGTTTATTTAACAGAATTCTCCAAGTTTTTAAGCTTTATTTTTTATTTTGCACAGTTCATTTTTAAGCCCACCTCTTTTCTCTTGCATTTGACTATCATTGGCAAGAAGAAACCATGTGGCTCCTTATAGAATCTTCCATAGAAATCTCCTCAGCCAAGTATTCAACTTTATTACTTCCAAGCTCTACCTTCTACCAAACATTTGAATATAATTTTGAAAAGTTCTTTGCTATTGCATAAAAAAAAAAAAAAAATCACTCTTTTTCCAGTGTCTAATCACATGTTTATCATTACCTCTTAAAGCTTCACCATAAAAACATTTAACATCACATTTCTAGCAATACTCAGTTGCTGGTGCTATATGTATTCTCTAAGATGAAAGAGACTTTCTCTATAGCTCTCCTCACTTCCTTCTAAGCCCTTACTAGACATGCTTTGTATGTCCTTAATTCTACTACTGACAATCTCTTTAAGACAATCTAGGCTTTTAATAGTAAACAAAAAAAAAATCAAACCTACTGATATCAAGTCAATTCTTACTCATAGTGACTCTATATGAGGTTTCCAAGGCTGTACATCTTCATGGGAGCAGAAAGTGGGTGTGAACCACTTTGACCTTACAGTTAGCAGCCTACTCCTTATAACTTTTCTAGCCTCTCCTATAACCAATTGCAAAACCTCTTCCACATTTTAGATATCTGTTAGAGTAATACTTCACTCTTCTGGTACCAAATTTTGTCTAATTTATGTAGTGTTGCTTTAACAGAAATACCACAACTGGATGGCTTTAACAAATATAAATTTATTTTCTCACAGTTTAAGATGCAAGCACTCTGAATTCAGGGCAGCAGCTGTAAAGGAAAACTTTCTCTGTGTCAGCTCTAGGGGAAGGTCCTTGTCTCCTTTCAACATCTGTGGGCCCAGCAATTATCATATAGCTCCATGAACCTTGGCATTAATCATTCCTTGGTTCTAGAAGGTTCTAAGAGTACAGGGACCTTGTGTAATGCACTCTACTCCTGGCTCTCCTCCTTTTACCTTTAATTAGGGAAAAGATGTGACTCAACAAGGATGTGACGTGACTATGTGATTTAAGTACGGGTGTGACCTCCCAAAACGGAGGGCAAAAACACAATACTGGGAATCATGCCCTAGGCTAGTTGATACATATTTCAGAAGGGAGGTGGACCACATTTCAATCCACGGCAAACCTCTTCTCTAGATAATTCCATTGAATCCCTTAGTTATGATGATTTATCTATTTGTCTCTAACCTGAGTGCCACACTGAAAATTTAACTGTCAAGCTGATGTTTCTACTTTTATGCCTCAAAACTGCAAAAATTTAACAAAGTCAAAACTGAGCTCCTTACCTCTCCCCTCAGTGCACACATGTAGGTCTGTTCCTTCTTCAGTGTTCCCATCTTAGAAATTGATATCACAGTCTTCTAAGTTGCTATTAAACCATAAATCCAGGAATCATTCTTTAAATCTACTCACCTGAATCTCTTGTATCACAATCTTTCACCTAATCCTGTTGATTTTGATTCCAAATTACATCTGAAATGCATTAACTTTTCTTACTACTTCCACTCTAGTCCAAGTTTTGCCTAAACTACCTAACCAACAGTATCTAATTTCTCTTCTTATGGTAGCATGGTGGTTGCAAGTTGGGCCAAAACTACCAGCCATTCTACAGGAGAAAGATGAGGCTTTCTGCTCCCGTAGAGTGACAGCCTCGGAAACCCTATGCAGGGTCACTATGAACAGCACCAACCTTGCAGTTCAAATTGACTTTGCAGTCCAGTGCATTAACCACAGCACCACACCAGGACTCCAGGACACCACATAGTAGTCACTCAATATTTAAGTTTTGAATAAATAAACTTTTAACATCTTAGATATGATATGATATGACCTAGTGTCATTTTTTGCTTGTTTCCCACCCTCCTCCCACCCTCCACCACCACCCTTTTTTTTTCCTGTAGTTCACTGAAAGAATAAAAAGGTTTTCTGGGAACATCTTGATTAATAACTATTACATATTTTGGGCTGAAAAACAACTCAGCATCTATTGCAACAAATTCTCTTGGGAAAAGCTTCAAAAGCAATTCGTTTTGACAAACTGCTCCCAAAGGACAACATTATAAGCTGTTGTGAATGTCTACAATAGATTGTTTATTTTTCCCATTATTTATTAACTGTGTGACATGGGGAGGTAACCTAAACTCTCATGGCCTCAAAATCTTTATCTGTAAAATGGGGTCATTACATTTATTTTGCCTATTGAACCAAAAATGAAATAAAATATGTGAAAATCTTAACACACTTTCAAAATCTGAAGCATTATTATTACTCCTCCATATATGAATCCAGGACTGATATTTGCAGGTTTGTTTATGACTCCTATTACTGAAACGGAAAGATAAAAATGCCCTCTTTTGCTTTCTTCCCGCTTAAACTTATTATCCTCTTAATGGTCCTTACAGTAAGAGTAGATGACATTAAACCTTTTATCACTTGTTCAGTAGCCAGATTCTCTAAAGGTTTTATTTGGATCCTGTTTGTACTATAATGCATCATTTGTTCACTTTGTTCAGTTATTTCTCAAGGGAAGAAAACAAGTTATTTGTGTACTTGGAATATGTAAGAATAAAATGTGCCTTTTTGTCATTTCAGAAATAAGAGATTCTAAAAACATGAAACTTGAGCTGTTTCTTCAAGGTTCTGTGAGATTTGAGATTAGAAATTTGAGACAGACTAGTATTTTCCAAAACAAAAAAAACTGTAAATAAGAAAATGTCTTTTACTATGCCATAAGAAATCTTTCTAATACATCTACACATGCATAATATATATAAGGTGATTTTCACAGAAGTAGAGAAAATATATTTCATTGCTTTATGGTTATCCATTTATAAATGCATATGTATATATGAATACATTATTTACTACAATGACCAAAGCACAGAATTTGGAGACATAAAGACTTTAGTACAAGTTTCAACTTTGCTACTTGACAGTTATGTGCAAGTTATTAATTTCACTAAATCTCAGTTTCCTCATCTTGAAATGGGAATTTGTCATAGAATGATGTAAAACTAAATGAGAAAATAAGATTAGAAAAATAACTTTGCCTATAATAAGTTTTTGGTAAAGATTACTGTTATTTTTTATAATACAAGATTAATGTATAAAAGACATATGGTATATCCTTATGTAATATGTTAATATCTCATATATTATTATGTAATATATTGTTGCTGTTGTTAAGTACCGTTAAGCCTGTTCTGACTCATAATGACCCTGTATAGGGTTTCTGAGGAGTGGCTGGTGAATTTGAACTACCAACCTTGCAGTTCAAACCGACCTTTTGATCCAGTGCATTATCCCACAGCACCACACCAGGACGCCAATATTTGAAGTATTCATCTCTCAAATTATATATATTATATTATACATTAGTATATAATATGTTGTTATTGTTGTTAAGTGCTATTGAGTTACTTCTGACTCACAGCAACTCTGTATAGGGTTTCCAAGGAGCCACTGGGGAGCTTGAACAGCTGACCTTGTGGTTTAAACCAACCTTGCAGTCCAGTCAGTGCATTAACCCATAGTGCCATACCAGGACTTCAATATATAATATATTGATAAATAATATATTCATAATAAAATAAAACTACATTAATATTACATTCCAAATATATTTAATGTCATATAAATATATTGTTATATTTATTGTTAATTAGTAGTATGCAATTGGGATACTATTTTAGTATCTTCCCTACTGAAAAGTGAAAAATGTGACAAGATAAAATTTAAGGGGTAGCTATTTGTGCAGGAGTCCTGGTGTGGCACTGTGGGTTAATGAACTAGACTGTTAAGTCGGTTTGAACTTCAAGGTTGGTGGTTCAAGCTCACCAGTTGCTCCTTAGAAACCCTCTACAGGGTCGCTATGGGTCAGAACTGACTTGACGGCACCTAACAACAACCGCACAATATAGGCACCATGAGAAGTCTTTCATACTTTCTTTCATTGTCCACTACTAAACTCTTGTCTTTCCAGCTTAGTCCAAAAGCTATTTCTACCACAAGGACTTCCCAGTCTTTTGGTCAGAAGAAACTGCTTCCCTTTATGTGTTCCACAACATAGAGTAGCAGACGTATTTCCTATTTCATTCTTTCCATGTACAATCCATTCTGTTATTGAAGTCAGATTAGTCTTGACTTTAAGAATTTCTGTGTATCCTAATTAATTTTTCACTATATCCCTCATCCATTCAATTCTGTGGGTTTTGGGAGCAAGGGATTCTCTTTCATTTGGCGTGTGTCAGTTCTGTCCCCCAGCAATTAATACAGATTATAATGTCTTGTATGCAAAATAGAGCAAATGCTCAACAAATATTTAAGAAATTGAACTGATATTTTTTCATCAGTATGTCCTCATCTTAGCTTCATTGGGAAAGAAACATTTCAGAGAGGGAGGAATGAAAATTAGATGACCAAAGGTATATACCTAAGAAATGGCACTATTGTTGAGGCTTGTGGAAAGGAAACCTGTGACAAAAAAGCAACCTGGGAATATTAGGGAAGCTAGTGCACAGAGCTGGAGTCCTGTGTGGTGCTGTAGAATAAGCACTGGACCACAAGGTCAGTTTGAACTGCAAGGTTAGCAGTTAAAATTCACCAGCCGCTCCTTGGAACTTGAAACCTCAGGGTCACTGTGAGTCTGAACTGACTCGGCGGCACTAAATAACAACAAGGGCACTGAGCTAATCAAACTAATTCTGTACAACTGATGAAGAGAAGGGGCTTTATAACCTTGAGAGCAATTCAGAACTGGGTTGGAAGTCTGAAGGTTGGCCAGGTTGAAAATGCTGCTTGTCACAGAGAGAAGGAATTTAAGGTTATAATGGCAAAAGAGGTTAGGGCTGGGAATTGTTTAGGTATAAAATGGACTCATGGTGTAACTCTGTAGGATCAACGCTGGACTGCAAACCACAAATTCAGAGTTCAACCCCACCAGCTGCTCCTCAGAAACCCTATACAGGGTCGCTGAGTCAGAATCGACTTGACGGCACTTAACAAAAACAACAAAATGCTGTGAGTGGGAGATGATGCTAGCGAAACCAAAAGGCTGTTTTTGTCAAGCTACTGGTCAGGAAAGGCAATCTGATGGGGCAGTAGTTAAACACTTGGTTGCTGAATGCAATGCTGGTGATTCATATCTATTGCTGTATGAGACAATAATGTGGCAGTCTGCTTCTGTAGAGATTTACAGCTTTGGAAACCCTATGGCAGAGTTCTGCTCTCTCCTACAGGCTGGTTATGAGTTGGAATTGTCTCAGCGATGGCAATGGGCTCTTTAGTTTTTGTTCTGTTAGTCAAGGGGAGGACTTGCAGCTTCAGGAGGAATGTACCTGGGCCTGGGTAAAAGTAGGTGACGTTTTCCAAACCAAAAGTCAGAACTTGTGGATAAGTACAAGATTAATCTGAAAAATAATACAGAATATTTGAAAATAGAATCATTCAAAAACATGTGCCAATCAAACAAAAATATAGTGGCAATCATAAAAATGGCACCTGGAACAGACCTGAGGTGATAGTCTGTTTCTCTTAGCTTTTGTCATCTCCCTGACCCCCCCATACCTTGTCTAATTTGTTTTAATCTTCTTGGGACATTAGTAGCTACTGATGAACATTGTCTTAGATCCATTATTTCATTAAAGGGGTAGATTTTAATTCTACTATTTCTTCTTTGGGAAACACGGTGGTTCCATAAGTCACCTTACAGAGGTGGCTCTGTAAGCACTGAACTGCGAACCATAAGTTATAAGCCCACCAACCTCTCTGTGAGAGAAAAATGAGGTTTTCTGCTCCTGCAAAGATTAACAGCTAAGCAACTAGTCTTGATTTGTTGATTTTGATGGTATGTACAGGCTTTTGTAAATGTCTTTAATTTGTTTTAGGGGTTTTCATTTAATTAACATTGTACTGAGAGTAACCATCATGACTAACAATTGAACAGTGTTGAAAAATGTTTCTGCACCCACTGGCAAGGAGCTCTGGTAGCGTAGTGGTTACGAATCAGGCTGCGAACCTCAAGGTCAGCAGTTTGAAACTACCAGCTGTTCCGCGGGAGAAAGACGAGGCTTTCTGCTCTCGTAAAGATTTACAGCCTCGGAAACCATGTCCAGGGTCGCTATGGGTCGGAACCAACTCGACAGCACATAACCACCACCACCACCCACTGGCACGGTCATGTAGTCTTCCTTTTTAACCCTTAACATGGTGAGTTATGGGGGCTTATTTTCAAATAATAATCCTACCTTATATTCCTAAAATGAATTCCTTATGGTAATGATACTACTATTTTATATATTTCTGGTTTTGTTTTGGTAAAATATTGTTAACGATTTTTGTATATAGGAAATAGGTGAATTACATTTCTAAAGCAGACCTTATAAAAATATTGTGAAGTTTTCCTCTTCTGTTTTATGGATAAGGCTATATATGTGTGTGTATGCATGTAGACATATGAATGGTTTAAAATCAGCAAAGGTGTGTGTGTCAGGGTTGTATCCTTTCACCATACGTATTTATTCTGTATGCTTGGCAAACAATCTGAGAAGATGGACTAGATGAAAAAGAACATGGCATCAGGATTGGAAGAAAGAATCATTATCTACCTACGATATGCAAAAGACACGACCTTGTCTGCTGAAAGGAAAGAGGACTTGAAGTATGTACTGATGAAGTTCAAAGATTACAGCTTTTAGTATGAATTGCATCTCAATGTAAAGAAAATGAAAATCCTCACAACTGGACCAATAAATAACACCAGGAAAAATGGAGAAAAGACTGAAGTTGTCAAACACTTCATTTTGCATGGAAACTGCAGTCAAGTCATAATTCCAACCGTAATCCTCGCTCCTTACTCCTACACACCTCCCATTAAGTAAATAAATAGATAAATAAGTAAATAAAAGAGATGAGCAGGAACCTAGCAAAGCAAAGGGGGTAAAGACAAAATTTCTAGCAAAGGGAATATTTACATCAATCTCTGGAAAAAAGGAACTTTCCTTGGGTGATGCATCCAAAGCCAATGTGTTGAAAGGAAGAAGAAATGGAGGACAAGATGCAGTGATACTACTAACCAGGGATCACAGCAAAGTTTTTCATTAAATTGTGATGTTTTAAGCTCATAGACAATATGATGTCTGCCAAAATTTTTTGTTTCTGTTGTGGTGGCATGAAAGCAGCTATAGATAAACAAATGACTATATCTGTGTCCCAGTAAAACTTTATTTACAAAACCAGATGGTGGTCTGGATTTGGCCCATGGGCCAATCCCTGTGTTAAAAGATATAAGCGGAAGGACAAGTAGGAAATAAGAGGAAGAAAGCAGTAGAGTAGCGGCTAGAGAATATAAGCAAGGTCAAAACAACATTATTATTTTTTAACTTTTCATTGTGAATTGAATGAAAGTTCAGACAAGATAATCAGTTTTAGATTCAACAAATCATTCACTTTGCTTCATTTCAATGATTGCAGTCCCCTCCATGTAGCAACAGTTACCCTGCTTCCTCCCTGTGGTTCCTATTTCCATTCCACCCACCTTCCCATCCCTGCTCAATTTATGCTTAGGTAAATGTTGCCATTTTGATCTGCAATAATTGACCATTCCATGGTCAGCATGCCTTAGTAGTATTGGTGTCCCCTTAATATACCTCTCTACTGCTTGGCTGAAAATTGGGCCACAAGGGTGAATTCTTTCCAGAGATGAAGGGTGGTTCAAAGCCAAAGTCTCAGGTTCCTCCAGTTTCTTTCTAATCAGTAAGCCTGGGTTTGTTTATTTTTTTCTCTCTAATAATTTTGACTTTTTTGCACATTTTCTCCCACTCTATCTAGAATCTTCTAATGTAATCACTTTAAGAACAGCTGGTAGTGGTAGCTGGGCACCATCTGGTTCTTCTGATCTCAGAATTATGGAGACTAATGTTCACATGTTCTGTTAGTGTGTTGGACTGCTTGATCACAAGCATCTTTAGTTCTCATCTCTCTTCTTTCTTCCACACATAGAGAGACTGATAACTGCACCTTGGATAGCCATTGATGATTTCTGAAGTTCCTAGACACTACTCACCAAATTAGGATGTAGAATATTATATTTGGGGACTATGTTATGCCAATTGACCATGGTGTCGCCTGAAACTCTGGTGTCCTGCGCTCCCAGACCCAGCTACTCATTGCCTTAAGAAGCTTGATACTATCTAAGAAGTTTTCATCATTTTGCCCCCTGTATACTCCACCATGTTATAATTGTGTCTTCAGGAAAGGTGAACAATCATATGCAAACACCTTCTTCAATTCCTTATATATTTGTGGGTATATCCTCACTCCTCCTCCCATACCCATTCAGCCTGTGTCTCTGTCCATGTATCTACCTGCAGAACACTGTTGTTTCAAGGTTGTGCATGTATCACTATTTACCTTATCCCCTTTAGCCCTTGCATATCTCCCTGTGTCTTTACCTGTCTTTATCATTCTTATGCCAACCTCCCTCTTCTTGTATATTACCTCCCCTGTCTTAAATACATATAGTGCTCTCCAGATCATTCCAAAACAACACTGTTGTTGTTAAGGGTCATCCAGTCGGCTCTGACTCATAGTGACCCTATCTACAAAGGTTTCCAAGGGGCAGCTGGTGAATTTGAACTGTTGACCTTGTGGGTCGTAGTCCAGTGCTGATCCTATAGTGTCACACCAAGAGTTCCAAAACAATGTTGTTGTTGTTGTCAAGTGCCGTTGAGTCAATTATGACCCATAGTGACCCTGTGTAGTGTTTCCAAGGAGCAGCTGGTGAGCTTGAATCGCCGACCTTGCAGTCCAAACAGCTTTGCAGTCTGGCACATTAACCCACAGTGCCACACCAGGACTCCAAAACCATGTTATTGCCTCCTTATTCTAGGATTCTGTAATAATTAAGATTTCTAATGTGGCTTTTGTTACTATATAACTGTAAAGAAATAGTATGTACATTTTGGAAAGTAATCCTTACTTTCTTTATTGAAAAACATGAATTGTAGTAACCAGAAAGAAAAAAACAAATGATCACCTCATTTTTCTTTGCCCAAGTGGGTGCAGAGAAAGCTAAATGCTCTGAAATAGGGTACTCTTAATCGTATTACAAGTACCCCTGTGCCAGAGTTCTGGTGTGGCTCTGTAAGATAAGCACTGGACTGCTAACTGCAGGTAGGTGGTTCAAACCCACCAGTCATTCCTTGGAGACCCTACACAGGGTCACTATGTGTTGGAACAGACTCAACAACACTTAACAACAACAACAAAATGTCTGCACCAGAACTTGCCCAAAGTAGGGAACTTTTGAATTTGGAAATTAGCCTTTTAGTGTGGTAATTAGCCAGTGGTGTCATTTTGATTATTAAATTTACAGAAAGCTTAAAGTGCTGATCAAGCATTATATAAAATTGGGCCACAAGGGGTGAATTTCTTTCCAGACCAAGATGATGATTTACATTTGTTGAAAAAATAAAAATATCTTGATGAATTGAATGGGATAGCTGAATTGGATTTGAAGTAAGATTAAATGATAGATTCTAAATATTCTTCAGACTTGCAGGTACCATAAATGCTAACAGCCTAAAGGCAAAATCTATCAGAATGCTTGTTTCACTGGCTATCAGAATGTTGTTGTTGTAAAGTACAGGTGAGTCGGTTCTGACTCACAGTGACCCTGTATAGGGTTTCCGAGGAGCAGCTGGTGGGTTTGAACTGCTGACCTTGTGATTTGCAGTCCAGCTGATCCTACAGTACCACACCAGGAATCTGATACAACCATATTAGGCACTTATTTTCCCTCCATATTTGAATACAGGGACCAGACTATCCATAAGATGCTGAATTTGTGTCTTACATTTAATTTTAAAATATTTAATCATTTTTATAAGTAACCACTACATCCTACTGTCTATCAAAGAATGTACTTGTTACTAAATGCCATCAAGTTGGATCTGACTCATAGTGACCCTGTACAGGGTTTCCACAGAGCAGCTGGTGAATTTGAACTGCGGGCCTTTACGACCCAAACCAACTTTGCCATTTAGCATTAACCTAATTGGCAGTGCCACACCAGAATAGGAACCTTCAATTATGTAATGCATCTTCATTTTGGTAATTGTTGTTAAGTGCCCTCAAGTCAGTTCCACTGAAACTTGTTCAACATCCTGTTGTTGTTGATAAGTACTGTTGAATCTGTTCTGTCCCATAGTGACCCTATGTATAGGGTTTATAAGGAGCAGCTGGTGGGTTTGAACCTACAACCTTTTGGTTAGCAGTCCAGTGCTTATTCTAACAACACCACACCAAGACTCCAATTTGGAAATAGTATGAGTTACTATTGATTGTGAATTTTAATAATGCAATAATAAGAGTACAAATCTCATTAAGTTGCAAGGTGATGATTGTTCAAATAACTCTCATAATCCTAAAGGAAAAAAAATATGTGACTCCACATCTCTGAAGGAAAAATAAAAATCTAAGATTTACTAAAGCAAAACTATTAACTTTTCTAAACCCCAAAACCAAACTCACTGCCAAAGAGTTCATATGACTCATGTTGATCCTATATGACAGAGTAGAATTGCTCAAGAGGGTTTCTGAGATTATAAATCTTTACAGGAGTTGTTGTTGTTAGATACAATTGAGTTGGTACCAACTCATAGTGACCTCATGCACAGCAGAATGAAACACTGGCCCGATCCTGGGCCAACCTCACTACTGTTGCCACGCCTAAGTCCATCGATGCCACCACCTGGCCAATCCATCTAGTTGGAGGTCTTCCTCTTTTTCTTTGACCCACCACCTTACCAAACATGATATCCTTCTCCAGCGACTGGTCCCTCCTGGCAATATGTCCAAAGTATGAGAGATGAAGTTTGGCCATCTTTGCCTCCAAGGAGCACTCTGGCTGCACTTCTTCCAAAACAGATCTATTGGTTCCTTTGGCAGTCCATGGTACTTTCAGTATTCTCCAACACCACAACTCAAAGGCATCAATTCTTCTACGATCTTCCTTATTCATTGTCCAGCTTTTGCATGCATATGAGCTTATTGAAAATACCATGGCTTGGGTCAGGCGCACCCTAGTCCTCAAGCTGACAACTTTGCTCTTCAACACTTTAAAGAAGTCTTGTGCAGCAGATTTGCCCAAGGCAATACTTAGTTTGATTTCTTGGCTGCTGCTTCCATGAGTGTTGATAGTTGATCAATGAAGAATGAAGTTCTTGACAACTTCAATCTTTTCTCCATTGATAAGAATGCTGTTTATTGGTCCAGTGGTGAGGACCATCCAAAGATGTTTACCTGTGCTTTACAGGAGTAGACAGTCTCATTTTTCTTCCATGGGCTAGATGGTGGGTTTGAACCACTGACTTAGAAGTTATCAGCACAATACATAACCCATTATAACCACCAAGAAACCAATGATTTTTCCTTAAGTATTGACTCTTACATTGGTTTGTACATGATTAATTCGGCACATGCTTATTTTCTAATTATTTTACATTCACTTGGGAAAGTAAAGGCAGTTAATGAGCAGTTTTGAGCATGTTAACCACAAAGTACATTTCCTTTTAACAAGATGAACATTCCATGTCAATACTAAATGCAATTCTCAATGTGTCTTCATACACTGAATTTTTAAATTTTGGAGATAAATAACTTGGCCATTCACATATTTGTTTGCTTCTTCTTCTTTGTTTAATTTGTCAGAAAAGGAGGCATGATACATATTTTCCTCTCCTTTCAATTATTACTTATTTTGCCTCTTGTGTTCTTTTTTCCTTTTCTATCTTCATTTATCTCAAAAAATAAGTTTTTTATTCATTAACATATATTTAAGCTCTTCAGTAATTAGTAGTCTATGCCCTGGGTGAAGGCTTTAAAACTGATCCCTTGCTTGAGTTAATCATTATTTTTCACCTTCTGGGCCACCAACTGAAGATTTATGATGATGAGGGTTAAAGATGATGAGAGAAGGTTGTTGGGTTTTGCTGTAAATATGTCTATCATAACACTTCTGTCAATTCAACTTCTTCCAGGTATACAACTAATTGACAGCGCTTAAAATATTCAGTGGAATCTTTGTATCTGTAGCAAACCTATGATAGTAATTGATGAATGACTATTGGTCCCACAAGAATTGCACTGATATTTGTATTTATGTTCATGAGTAAGACAAAAATGAAAATATCAACAAGACATGTCAAAATGCTGCCTTTTATAAAAATGACATCAGCACTTCTTTGCTATACCACGAAATAAGTTTTGAATAATGAAGGAACATTTTCTCATTTATTGTACTATCTATAATGTATTAAGGAGCTCTGGTAGCATAGTGGTTATGAATCAGGCTGCGAACCGCAAGGCAGCAGTTCGAAACTACCAGCTGTTCCGTGGGAGAAAGATGAGGCTTTCTGCTCCCATAAAGATGTATAGCCTCGGTCTCTATGAGTCTGAACCGACTCCACGGCACACAGCCACCACCATAATGTATTAGTTATAGGCACACATACATTTAGATTTAATCTGCACATAAACACTTTATTATTTTTTAAAAGTCTAGATGATCAACAAAACAATTAATCCCTCATTTGCAATGTTTACAAATCTTTTTTTGTGGTGCAAATTTTCCCACACGACTATTCCAAACTACCAATGTAATGTCACTGAATGCAGAGTTAGGGAAAAAAAACACAGTAGGACACCAATATAATTCCATCATCTAGACACAATTGATGTAAATAAGCTAAGACTTTTACAATAGCAGAATGCAGTAAAATAATTAGCGTTTCTTACATTTGTTTTACTTTTTCCAGTTTAAGTGGTGAACTGTATATGAGGTCATCTTCCATTTCAACTCTTTAGTTAAAAATGTTATTGAGCTGAAATGTTTATAAGAGAACTTTTGCCATTTTAACTATTTTTACATGTACAATTCAATGACATTAATCATGTTCCCCATGTTGCAGGATAACATTAATCATGTTCCGGAAGAGTCATGGAATGACATCAAGAATATCATACAGGAAGAAAGCAAAAGGTCATTAAGGAGTCAAAAAAGAAAGAAAAGATCAAAACGGATATCGAAGCAAGCGACTCTGAAACTTGCCTTCCAGTGTGGTGGTTATGTGCTGTGGAGTCGGTTCCAACTCATATTTGTTTCTGAGACTGTAAATCTCAGAAACAGGAGCAGAAAGCCTCATCTTTCTTTGAGCAGAGATGATAAAGCAAATGGAAGAAATTAGGAAGTAAAAGAGCTGAACAGAAAATTTCAAAGGATAGCTCAAGAAATATTCTATATATTTCACAAGAGTAGGATTATACAGTATTTGTCCTTTCATATCTGACTTATTTCACATATATATATATATAATTGTTTTCTAGGATTATCCATGTTATAGCTTATACCAGAACTTTATTTATCTTGATGGTTTTATCTTTATGTGAATGTATGTAACACATTTTGCTTATTTGTTCATCTGTCGACATACACTTAAATTGCTTTTTTCATCTTTAGCTAATGTTATTAATGCTGAAATATACATTGGTGTACAAATAATATTCAAATATTTTGATCATTTTTAATTGAGTTATTAGTTTTTGTTGGTGAGTTGCAGGAGTTCTTTCTAAATTCTAGATAATAAACCTTTATCAGATATATTGTTCCAACATTTTTTCTTCTAAAGGTTGTCTCTTCACTTTTGATCTAAAAGCTTGACAAAGTCCTTTAATGCACAGAAATTGTAAATTTTGATAAAATCTGATTTATTCATTTTGTCTTTTGTTGCTCATGCTTTTGGTGTCATATCTAAGAATCCATTGTCCATAGGTACTGAAGCATTACTGTCATGTTTCAGTCTAAGAATTGTATGGTTTTAGCTCTAACATTTAGGTATTTGACCTATTTGGAGTTAGTTTTTATATATGGTATGAGGTCTGTGTCCAAATTTATTATTTTTCAGTTGTTCTAGCACCATTTATTGGAGTTCATGCTTGGATAGACTTAGTACCCTGTCAAAAATCAATTTACCGTAGATGTGTGCATCGATTTCTGGACTCTCAGTTCTATTCCATAGGTCTAGATACCTATCACTACACCAATATTACAGTTTGATTCTATGGCTTTTAGTATATTATGAAAATGGGTAGTTTGAATCCTTTGACTTTGTTCTTCTTCTTCAAGATTATTTTGGCTATTTGGTGCCCTGTGCAATTCAATATAAATTTTAGGATTGGCTTTTCCACTTCTACAAAGAAGTCTCTTCAAATATTGAAGCTACCAATGTATTATTATTGTTCACAGAGTTGAGAATAGACTCCTTTAGGCAGTATTAACAGCTTAACAATTTTACATCTTAGAATCCACGAACATGGGATGTCATCTTCTAACTCTTTCAGCATGTTTTATAGTCTTCCGTGTACAAATCTCTCATGTCCCCAGTTAGATTTATTCCTGGGTATTTTCTTCTTTTAGAAGCTACTATAAATTAAATTATTTTCTAAGTTTCCCTTTTAGATTGTTCATTGCTGGTATTCTTACCTTCATTTTAAATTATAAATTTACTTAATTTAATTGCTAAAAACAGCTTTTTGTAACTACTGGCTCACAAAATCCCAGAATATTTAACAATCAGTTCTTATGAGCCAGTACAAATCAGTTCTAACATGCTATAGGCACAAATATGAAAAGTCTATGTGCTGAAGTATAAAGGCATAAGTGAATGGCGAAAACCATAAGCCTCATTATCTATACAAGAGACTCAACATCACCATGAGATTGTACACCTTGAAAACATGATGAAGGAGGGGAACTTTAGAAATATAAATAAGTCAGGACCATCTAGTGCAGTAATTAAAATTAAAAAACAAAAAAAGGCCTGCAAGTGCTTCCTGCCAGAAGCTGTACCAGAATGTTAATTTTAATCAACAGACAACCATCTAGAGGGGAATACTTAATTGAAATTTTTATGGAAGCATCAAGCATTTATTTAAAAATGGCTAAACCTGTTTAATTAGTTTAAATAAAATTAACTATGAAAGAAGCAGCTGGATCCTGAGATGTCTGCTTCTTTCTTCTGAGTCAGGATACAAAGGCATGGCCATTTCTCATGTATTTGCCCCAAATACAGTCTGAGTCCTGAGCCTAGTCTGCCTCAAGGGAAACTGTGCAGCCCTTGGAGTCTTTTGAAGTGGGTTCCACGTCTACAATGGCTTTGTGCCTGTGGCTACACTAGCAAATGAGCTTTCTTCTGCCACTGAGATTGAGATATTCTCTGCAACAGTTTGCTTATTTTTAGCAAAATTCCTTCTTCATTAGAGTCTGTCTGGAAAACATTCTCCATCAGCTGAGACATTACTGAGCAAAACCAACAAACATACTATATGACTCTTGCCCATCTCCCTAGCACCCAGGATCATGCCACTTTGAAATATCTTGTGAATTTTATTGAATCAAGTGAATTGTCGCAGTGAATCAGACCTCAGAACCATCTAACATTTGTTCCTGAATGGAATCCAATATTGGCTTATGAAATTGCCAATATTTTTGAAAAACAAATAAGCATCAATCTGTTCCCTCTCAATAACTGTATTTCTTGACTTACCATCTTAATAGTACATTTCATAAAGCATTTCCCACCACTTGGTGATTATTTAGAAAATTCTTCCTGGTTTTCTTCCAGATCCATTATGTTGTGTTTTTTGTTTTTTTTTTTAATTAGCACCAAACATCTACACTAGAGCATTACCTTTTCTAGCCCTGTTGTTGTTGTTGAGTGCCTTTGAGTCGGTTCTGACTCATAGCGACCCTGTATTGGGTTCTCAAGGAGCAACTAGTGACCTTGACCCACCAACCTTGTGGTTCAAATTCACCTAGTGCATTAACCCACAGAGCCACGCTATTCTCATTGTAGAATTATAGATCCAATTTATAAGCATAAAAGGTATCTTCAGTTATATTATACATTCAATTTATAAACAAACATAAGTGGTATCCTCACACAAATGTCAAAATTAATCATATGCAAACTAAAAGGTAGAAAACCCCTGGGTTCAATTCCTTGCCTGACAACACACATCTAGATGATAAACCTTTTAAGACAGGAGCTTTATCTTGTTCATCTTCATGCAGTGGGCTTTATATTTTGAATAAAGTCATATGATGTAAAAAAATGCATAACTTTATTCATCTATTCTTGCACTCCATTTAACTCTAGTCCTACTACTTCACAGTCCCTCCGTCTCATCAGATTTAAACTAGTTTTGTTTGTGTGGGTTTTTTGGGGGGTTTTTTTTTTTTTTTTTTTAGGAAATCACTCAGTTTGCGATTTAAGCTCAAAGTTCCAATTCCCTCTTCTCACTGTTCTCCACATGGTGGGTTCTTACCTTCTTTGGTGTAGAATGATATAATATGTCTTTTATAGGTTTTGTCTTTGTAATTCCCACCAAACAACTCTTTTTCTGATGGGTCTGGGTAAGAGAAGTTGAGAGTATATACTGATAGGATAACATGATTCAGCTGTGGATGCTAACAGAATTCATTGTAATTGTAAAAAATTGAAACTCTAGCATGGGTATAAAATGAGTCATTTCAGAAACTTAAGTAATTGGGGGACTCTTACTACCACCAAAGAAGAAGAGTCAGGAGTGGATCGTGTCCTTTGGACCTCAAGATCCCTGTGCACTGAACTTCCTTGACACAGGGACAGAAATCTATGATACCAGAGGAGTGGTAGAGGAGCAGCAAGCAGCAAGAGAACCAAGAACTAGAGCACAAGACAGCATTGAACTTCCCAGCCCATGGAGCAAGTAAAGTTGAGTGACTTTGGGCAGGAGACTTGTTCATAGAGTGGCATGCCTCAGGCACTTAACTTAAGGGAACTATGTTTGCTAAAGCTAAGAGCCACCACGGTGAGTCCTATGGTGGAGTGATGTGTCCTGTGGGCATTTATCAGCAGCTCTAAAGAAACTGTGTACCATTGACTGAACTGAGAGAGGCCTGCCTGTGGGCATGGTCGAGGAGAGGCTATCTAGAAAAACTGTGCCCTCAACATTTCTGACCTTGAATTGTAACTTGTTACCTTCTCTAATAAATCCTTTAATAAATCTGAGTTCTGTGGCCATTCCAATGAATTATCAAATGCAGATGAGAAGCAGAAAGTGCTATGGTAGGGGTGGTTATCATTTTTCACCTTCTGACTGGTCTCCTAGGATTATTTCTGGACAGAGGAGAGATGAGTAACCTCTTGGAGAAGGTGCTGTCCTCATCTGCTTTTCTCTCTGGGTTGACCACTGTCCACATTTCCTACCGCTGGTGAAGCCCCCTGTCTACCACGTCACTACAGGCCACCCCTTAGATCTGGCTGCTGCCTAGAATCTCCTGTAGCCTGCCCAGATTGACTATGTGACTCTCAGTTTATGCAGTTGCCCTAAGGACATTTGCACTAGGCTTACTAGCTCTCTCTGCAGGAAAATGGAATCTCTCTGGTGGCTGTAAGAAATTCTGGTTTTCCTCCTTGCCACATAGGATCTCTTAGGTTCTTTGGAAGACTGCCTCACTCCAGACTTTCAATGAACTTTCACATAAGCTCCTTTCTCCTCAGATCCTCAAACCTGTTGCTAATCTAGTCTGACATTTCAGAGATTATATCTTAGAGATTTAATTCAGGAGGGGGCAGGTTTGATAACCTTCTCCCTCTGAGAGAACAATTACGTATAACTCTTTACTCTCCTTGCCATCTCTCCCAACTTGTTTATACTCCCTCAGCCTGTGAATATCCAAATCCCCTATGTGGAAGCAATGCTACCCTTACCTTTCATCATCGTCAATATCCTTCCTTGTCATGGTTTAAGGCTTCCATATTTAACCTCTGCATCACCGGTACTCCTGAGGATTAAATACTCACTAACAGAAGGTTTCCACAATCGCTTTCTGAGTGCCCTCCCACCTTCCAGTCCTATATCTGACAATGTTTCTCTGCTATGCATAGAGTAGTCCGGAGGAAACAATCGTTGGAGAAGGATGTCATGCTGGGTAGGGTGGAGGGTCAGAGAAAAAGAGGAAGACCTCCAACGAGATGGATCGGCCAGGTGGCATCATTGATGGACTCGGGGGTGGCAGCGGTGGTGAGGTTGGCCCAGGATCGAGCATTGTTTCGTTCTGCTGTGCATGGGGTCGCTATGAGTCGGTTCCGACTCGATGGCACCTGACAACAACAACAACAGAAGGTTTGGCAGTTCAAAATCACCAGCAGCACTGGGGGAGAAAGATGAGGAAGTCTGCCTCTGTAAAGATTGTTGTTGTTGTTAGGTGCTGTCAGGTGGTTCCAGCTCATAGCAACCCAGAGCACAACAGATAAAACATTGTCTGTTACAGTGCCAGTCCCATAATTGTTGTTACATTTGAATCCATTGTTGCTGCCACTGTGTCAATTCATCTTTTTGAAGGTCTTCCTCTTTTTCATTGACCCTCCACTTTATCAAGCATGATGTCCTTTTCCAGGGACTTGTCTCTCCTGACAACATGTTTAAAGTTATAAAAGACGAAGCCTCACAATTCTGGTTTTTCTGACAGTCCATGGTATTTTCAGTATTCTTCACCAACACCCCAGTTCAAATACATTGATTCTTCTAAGGGCTGTGTGCTGCCTTATTCATTGTCCCACCTTCACATGCATATGTTATTATTGTTGTTAACTGCCATCAAGTTGGTTCTGGCTCATAGTGACCCCACATAGTGTTTCTGAGGCTTTAAATCTTTGTGGAAGCAGAAAGTCTTATCTTTTTCCTGCAGAGTGGCTGGTGAGCTTGAACCACTGACCTTATGGTTCATAATGCAGTGCTTATGCTATAAAGCCACCATGCTCCTTCACATGCATATGAGGTGATTGAAAACACCAAGGCTTTGTTCAAGTGCACCTTAGTCCTCAAACTAATATCTTTGCTCTCGAACACTTTAAAGAGGTCTTTTGTTGCAGATTTGCCAAATGCACTATGTCATTTAATTTCTTAACTGCTGCTTCCATAAATGTTGATTGTGGATCCAAGCAAAATGAAGTCTTTGGCAATTTCGATTTTTTTCTCTGTTTATCATGTGAGGGCTTTTGTTTTTCTTTACAATGAGGTGCAATTTATGTTAAAGGGGTAGAAACTCTATATAGGGTCACTATGGGTCAGAATTGACTCAATGGCACTTAACAACAACAACAACAAACAGTATTTTAAGAATCAGTTAAGTATTTTAAGACCTCTTTAATTCTATAAAGATTACCTTGGAAATTGTAAGGGACAGTTCTGTGCTCTCCTATAGGGTTATTGTGAATTGGAATCAACTGAACAACAATGGTTTGGTTTTGATTTATTAGGTCTTCCACATTGGTTCTTTGATATCAATGGGAAATTGTGGGAATTTAGAAAACTCTCAGATGCTGAACTGTTGTAATTGAAAGCCTGATTTTCTCCAGTAATGTTTCTGGAATGTCCTTCAAAAGCTGAGCATTAATGTTTCTGGAATGTCCTTCAACAGCTGAGCATTAAAGCTTTAGTCATTTCTCCATTTCAGCTATAACAACGTCTATCTGTTTCTAGATCTGTAACTATAAAATGTACTTATGGTCTTATGGTGCTGTAAAAAAACAAAGACAAAACAAAATCATGCTTTAGAGACCACCCCCCACACACACACACACAAATACACACAGTTTTTAAGAAAGCCATAGGATACCATCAGTACTGTAGTCTCATTTGAGAGTACCGATGCCTTCCTGTGACTTTCTAAAAAAGTGAGGGGTCTCTAAAGTTATGGAAGAGCAGGGCCAATGAGTGTCAAAACTAGAGAAAATGATGTAATGCAATTTTTCCCACACAGTTTTGTAATTCAGCACTGTATAAATGAAGACAGGAGGATGAGGCTAAATTAACTAATATAAATGTAGCAATAAGCACTGGCTGGAGGGAGAGGACAATTCTAATTATGATTCTCTCACCTGCTAGCTGTGAGACTCACGAGGGGGTGTCAAATGTTTTCCACACTCCAGGTATATTGAAATGCCATCCATGTCCACAGCTGATAACATTGAGCATGTACATGAAATGATTCTGTCGAATAGATGAGTAACAGAATTATGGCAAATCATTTGCAAACCACCCATGGTTCTGCCTATGAAATAATCCATGACAGACTTGAGGTTCAAAAAGTTTGTGCAAGATGGATACCCAAATAACTCATGGGAGAGCATAAACAGAAGTGTTTGGACACCTGCAAATGAAATTTGGACCAATATTTGAAAGAAGGTAAAAATTTCTTTAAGAAAACATATCATTACTGGTAACAAGACATGGATTCATCAGTACTAGCCTGAGAGTGAACAGCAGAGTATGAAATAGAAACATTCTCAATCACAAACTAAGAAAAAGTTCAAAAGGTAACCATCCGCTGGAAAACTGATGCTCACAGTTTTCTGGGATACTCAAGGGTCAGTGTAGGAACACCATCAGGAAAAAAATTCAACTATCAGCAGTGCTCCTTTCAGTGAGATGCTCAGTGAAGAACTTCAGCCTAGATTTTGGATTAAATGCAAAGAACTGCTCTCCAAGGACACTGTGATCTTGCATGACAATACACGTCCACAGACCTCTACCCACACTGTTGACACTCTGCAAAAAATTCATTTTGAAGTGCTAAAGTATCCTCCCTATAGTCCTCGTCTTGCTCCATCGGATTATCATTTGTTTAATCCCCTGAAAGCAGCCCTTTCAGGACAAAGATTTGTTCTGATGAAGCAGTGAAACCAGTGGTGCATTCGTGGCCTAAAACATTTTTTTTAAATAAGGGAATATGAAAGTTTGTTGACAGATGGACAATGTATATTGAAAAGCAAGAAAATTATGTTGAAAAATTATATATTTATCTTTTCTAAAAGTTGATTAAACTAAATTCTATAGCCAGACTGTGGGTAATGTTTAACTCACGTTGATATTTTGGGTGGTGGGGGATCTCTTTCTTTGGGAAATCATCCCTCATGCCTTTACACAGGAGTTTTCCAGAAGCTGTGTGGTTTGGATTGGGCACCCAAGGCCTCCAGCCTTAGAGCTTATCTTATGCCACATACCTGGCCAATTAGAGTGTGCCATCCCTGTCTTCGGGGAGTATTTGACCAAAGTTGGGCCCCTTCCCTGGGACCTTTGACAACCCTTCATAAAATAAATAAATAAGCACTTTCTCTCTCTCTCTCTCTCTCTCTCTCTCTCTCTCTCTCTCTCTCTCTGAGGATGATGTCACTTTGGAACTGCAAGTGACCCTACTGATACTATAAAATCTATCTGACAGTTAAGCCAAGAAGTGTATTAGTGAATCATTTTTACCTCTTTTCTAAGGCATGTCTGAGGCAAATACTGCTCTTTTAACTTCCTAGCTAAATATACTTGTTAGTGAGTGCTAGTTGAGTCTCACTATTTGCAGCCACAAGAATAATAACAAAGGTCCCTGAGTGGCACAACTGGTTAGTGGCTGGCTACTAACTGAAAGGTTAGAGGTTCAAACCCATGCAGCAAATCTGTATAAGAAAGAGCTGGCAATCTGCTTCCACAAAGACTGCAGCCAAACAAAGCCTGCAGAGCTGTCCTACTCTGTAACATGGGGCATTGCTATGAGTCTGAAATGACTTAACAGAGTTTGCATGGATTCTACCAGGTGGCAGGTTTTGTTTTAAGCACCTGATTCACATAATCCTCACAACAGCCCATGAGACAGGGACCATTATTATCATCTCCACATGTCAGAGAGGAAAATGGGAGACCAGAGAGCCTACCTTGCCCAAGTCTCAGACCTAGAATGTTCTGTAGGAAGAACTCAACCCCGGTAGTCTGGCAACAGGGTCCAGAAACTTAAATCCACCGTCATGCTATCTCTTAATCCTCAGACTTCAGCACTGAACTGCTCACCACAGGTCGGCAGTTCAGACCTCCCAGCTGCTCTTGGAAACCCTATACAAGGTGACTATGAATCAGAACCAACTGGATGGTACTTAATAACAACAACATTGTGAACCCGAGCAAGTCATTTAATAAGTATTTATAAGACTCTCGGTAAATAGTCAAGGTTACAATATTTGCCATTATTTTACAACTTCATCCCATTTGCTTTGTTTTGAGTAGTGTTTGGGGAATGACAATAAATGGTTTCATATTTGAACAGCTTTTGGCACTCCTGAATGAAAGCTGGGTTCTAAGAATAAGGATAGTGTGTTCCCTAAAAACAAGTTTTGTCTTTTTTTCCAATGGCAGTGGGTTTATTTCTGACAAAAATGCATGAAGTTGGCAATGGCTAAGTTCACCCGAGTTAATAAAGTTCAAAAAAGTTGACACTAACTGGTTCAATGAATTTATGATAGATTCAAATACTTGCATTTTCTTCCAAGTACCTGCTGATTAACAGTACAATAAATAATCACAGGTTTAAACACTACATTTTCACAAGTTTTTTTGTTTTTGTTTTTTTAACTTTTTGTTATGAATTGAGTGAAGGTTTACAGAGCAGATCATCAGTTTTGCATTCAGCAAATAATTTTCATTACAAAACTTCATTACAATGATTGCAGTCCCTTCTATGTACTATCAGTTTAAAGTATTTACTTCTGTTCATCTTAACTATTGCATTCTTCCATGTGTATCCTACTACCTTCATTTTTCCTCTGCTAAGCTCCCTCTTGTTGTATATTACCTGCCCCATCACCCATGTTAGCATGTGTCTACCTACTAGCCTGGGAATAATTCCCTCCCTCTCTCTTCCTCCATCACCACCATAGCCTGTTTCTTTATTAAGTAAGCCTTTTAGTTATGTTACTTTTGGTAGAGAAAGAATGAATCACATTTTGGATCTGATGTCTTTAATTGTGTCTGTCCCTGTTGCCATCACATGTAGGAATAAATGGCCACTTGAGGCTTGACTGTTTTTGAAAATCCTCTCAAAGAGGCTGAAATCAGGCTGAAGATGATGAGATACTTAAGAAAGACTTAGTATAGACTCAACTACAGTGCTCCACCGAATCTAGAATCCCTTTATGCTGAATTCATCTCAACTGTCATTGGCAGCAAAAGGGTACATTTCCTAAATTAGATGAATTTCTGTTATCTACAGATCACAAATCTGACCCAAGTGAAATACAATTCTAAAGGTAATTGTAATAGTAACAATTTGTCTTCAAGCAACTGTAGTCATTATAGAATCTATTTCTCTTACAATTTTTCCCCCCACAGTTGCCTCTTTCTTACTTGGATCTATTCTCTGCAGACTCAAAACAAACTAGCCATTTTCCTGCCCTTTTCTGATGTGTTCTCCTCCAGCTTCCCTAGTAAACAAGAATGTGCTTGGTACTGCAGCAATCCTGGATGGAGCCACTTGGCTGTAATTGTTGTTGTTGTTAGGTGCCATCAAGTCAATACTGACTCATAGAGACCCAAGGCACAACAGAATGAAACACTGCCTGGTCCTGGGCCAACCTCACAATCGTTACCACACTTGAGCCACTATATCTGACAGTGTTTCTCTGCTACTCGTAATAGGTTTTCAGTGATTAAATATTCAGAAGTAGTTTGGCTGTAGTTAGAGAATAAAGAAATCACCTTCATTATCTCCTTAGATCAACTCTAGGTTTTTTGTTTGTTTGTTTGTTTTGTTTTTTTATGAGTGTGTAGTTGTAATGGGGGTTGCTACAGAACTGGTTATTCTACTCCTTCCTGTATTTGTGCATTCCTTGATTCACTTACTAAGCATACCTGCATACATTTATAAAGTATGACAAATTTACATATGCCAGATACCATTGTGGATTCTGAAGCTGAAAAGGGGGTGAACTAGTATTAACGTTTTTCATATGCTTTCCTTTTTATATTTCATAATATGCATTTTCTCCTAATCCGTCCTGGGTTAAATTTATTTCTTTAGTTTGGATCCTCCAGTAAGAGGTCATGAACAGGCAAGAGAAGTGCAACATGGTTTTAGGACTAGCAAGTGACAGAACACCTTTCAGAATTGTCTTCTCCCTCCCACTGGAGTTTCATTACTGCAAGTACTATTTCATCTAGCCTCACTCCCCTATCTTGAATGTCATGCAAACAGTGCTGTGTGGTACAATTGCATTTATTAAGCATTCATTTGTACACGTAGTTGTGGTTGTTAAGTGCTGCCCAGTCAATTCCAACTCAGCAACCCTATATAGGGTTTCCGAGGAATGGCTGGTGAGTTTGAACTGCTGACCTTGTGCTTGCAGACCCTTCTCTGCCATGACTTTATAGAGTCCTTCCTTATACTTTTTGAGAAAGCCAGGGGAAGGCATCAGCACTGTAGTTTCATTTCATAGTAAGTACAACACTGTAGTCAGATTTTGCAATTGCAGATGTAGAAACAGAGAGTTGAGTGAAGAGAGTTCCTCCATTTATGAAGTTGTTGTTTAAGCCTCCTGTGTACCAGATGGTACCTCAGCATTTGCTAACACACTGAGTTTCCTAACCATAATGAGTTGGGAATGCCAGTGCTGAAAATCAACTCTTCTTCAGGGGCATGCCAGTACTAAGAGGTTCCCTCAGGAATTCCAGCACAATTGTGATAAGGTATTCAGTCTTTCCAGGACTTTTCTGAGCTAGACAGTAATCAGTAATAACTAGGTATTTTGTTGAATACTGTTTCAACTGACAAACAAATATCAATTTCCTGCTATCTACCTATTCCTGCTCAGTTTCAAAGCATAGCTTCTGTTAACACAATCAGTACCCTTTTGTAGAAATATTTATAGTCTTGGGGACTTATTAAGTGACTGATGATAGCTAGAACTTATTGAGTTCTCCTTGGTTATCAACTGACAAAGGAGAAGACAAAAGAACAATTTCTTAAATGCATAACATCATAAAAGGAACCTATGTTTTTGGAGTGCTTGTTTATAATATTTTTGCAAGTTAACCTTATGAAATCCTGGTCAACAATTCTGTGTGGTAGATATTATCATCTCATATTACAGATGAGAAAAAAATAAAGTCTCAGAGAGATGAAATAATGGCTCTCAGTGAAAGAAACAGAGTGCACTCCTTTGTCCTTGCCTTCCACTGTAGTATTTTCCCCAGCTAGCATAAATTCTGGGTGGAGCCAAGTAAAATGAAATCCTTACAATCTCTTCTCTCTTTTTAGCATATTATTGCTTATTAGTCCAGTTGTGAGGATTTGGTTTCTTTTATGTTGAGGTGTAGTCCATATTGAAGACAGTAGTCTTTGCTCTTCATCAGTAAGTGCTTCAAATCTTCACTTTCAACAAGCAAGCAAGGTTGTATATCCTGCATATCGCAAATTGTTAACAAGTCTTCCTGCAATTCTGATGTCACATTTTTCTTCACATAGTCTAACTTCTCTGAATATTTTCTGAGCATATAGATGAAGTATGGTGAAAGAATACAACCTTGGTATATGCTTTTTCTGATTTTCAATCACACAAATATCCCCTTGTTCTGTTCGAAAGACTGCTTCTTGGTCTATGTACGAGTTCCACATGAGCACAATTAGTGGTTCTAGAATTCCCAATTTTTTAAAATTTTATCCATAATTTGTCATACATCACAAACAAATAGATCTTCAATTAATGCCCATGGAAGCAGTGGTAAAAAATCAAATGACGTATTGCATTGGGAAAATTCACTGCCAAAGATCTCTTAAAGGTATTAAAAAACAAAAACAAAAAACATGTTACCTTCAGGACTAAATTGTACCTAACCCAAACCATGTTATTTTCAACCACCTCCTATGCATGCAAAAGCTGGACAATGAATAAGGAAGACCAAAGAAGAATTTATGCCTTTAAATTATGGTGTTGGAGAAGAATAGCAAATATACCATGGATTGCCAGAAGGAATAAATTTGTCTTAGAAGAAGAAGAACAGTCAAAATGTTCCTTTGAAGCCAGGATGGCAAGATTTTGTCTCACCTATTTAAGAAATGTTTTCAGGAGGGACATCTTGCTTGATAAAGTAGAAGGGTCAGTGAAAAAGAGGAAGACCTGCGTAGAGATGAATTAACATTAACATAGTGGGTACAACAATGGGCTCAAACTAGCACCAATTAGTATGGTTCAGGAGTGGACAATGTTTCATTTTGTTGTGCATAGTGTCCTATGAGTTGGAAAAAACTCAAAGGCACCTCAGCGACAACAATAGTTGATGACGATGAGCATCTTTTATATGTTTGTTGGCTACTTGGATGTTCTCTTTGGTGAAATTCTATTTATGTCCTTTGTACATTTTATAATTGGATTGTTTTCCTTTTTGTTGTTGAGTTGTTACTGTATACTATAGAATTTAGAGATTAGACCCTTATTGGGTAAGTTTTTTTCTGAATACTTTTCTCCAAGTCTGTAGGCTGTCTGTTATATTAATAGAGTCATTTGATGAGTATACTTTTTAAATTTTTAAGAGTCTCATTTATCTATTTTGTCTTCTTTTATTCATATATTTTGTCATGTTTTTTATCTCATTTTTATAATAGCTTAGATCCTATTTTATTACATGTCTTCCAGGATTTTATGGTTTTAGATTTTTTTTCCTTCAGGTTTTGATCCATTTTTAATTCATTTTTGTGTGTGATGTGAGGTATGGGTTTTGATTCATTTTTCTGTAGGTAGATAGTTTTTCCAGCACCATTTGTTAAAGAGACCATTTCTGCCCCAATGAATGAATTTTGACACATTTTTCTAAAATTCTATTTCACTGGTCTATGCGTCATATCATGGAACAAATATGAAGCTGTTTTGATTTCAAAGGCTGTATACTATGCTCCTTGGAAACCCTATACAGGGTTGATATGGGTCAGAATTGACCACAGTACTTAACAACAACATACTATGTTTTGGTTTTGAAACTTTTATTGTGAATTAGGTGAAGGTGTACAGAGCAGATCATCAGTTTACATTCAACAAATCATATACTTCCTTTCATCGCAATGATTGCAAACCCCTCCCTGTAACAACAGTTATCCCACTTCATCATCGTGGTTTTATTTCCATTTCACTTTCCTTCCCAATTCTTTGAACTTTGTCCTTAGGAAAATGCTGCCCTTTGGTTCTTGAATGATTGTCCATCCCATGGTGCACATACCTTACTTGGGTTGTTGGCCCCACTATATACCTATCTACTACTTGGCTGATAATCGGACCATGAGGGTGAGTTGTATTCCAGACATGAAGGGTGACTGAGGGCCATAATCTTGGGTTCCTCTACTTCTTTTTTGACCAGTAAGCCTGTTGTTGTTGTTGCTGTTAGGTGCCATTGAGTCAGTACTAACTCATAGTGACTTTATGCACAACAGAATGAAACACTGCCTGATCTTGAGCCAACCTCAAAATTGTTGCTACGCCTGAGCCCATTGCTGTTGCCACTATGTCAGTCCATCTTTATCACGGAACCTCTACTTTACCAAGCATAATGTCCTTCTCCAGGGATTGGTCCCTCCTGATAGTATGTCTGAATTATGACAGACAAAGCCTGGTCTTTTTAAAAATAATTTTGAATTTTATTCCACATTTTCTCTAACTCTATCCCTTTCCTAGCAGTTGGTAGTGATAGCCGGGTACCAACTAGTTCTTCTGGTCTCAGAGTCATGGAAACTAATGTTCACGTGTCCCATTAATCCATTGGACTAATTGATTCCAAGATTCTTCAGTTTTCATCACTATTCCTTCCTCTGCACATGGAAAAAGACCAATAGTTGTACCACAGATGGCTGCTACTGAACTATGAAGATGTAGTCTCTTGTAATAGTGTGTGAAATTCACCAGCCACTCTGTGGGAGAAAGATGAGGTTTTCTGCTCCCATAATGATTTGTAGCCTCAAAAACCCAATAGAGTGTCGCTGTGAGTTGGAACCTATTTGACAGCACACAACCACCACTACTACCACCACCACCAGGGTTTTATCATTTTCATTGTATAACACTTTTATGTTCTGGTTAGGCTAATTTCTAAGTATGTTACTGCTCTGATGGCTATTGTAAATGGTATTGTCTTCTTGATTTCCTTTTTGGAGTACTCATTGTTAGTGTAGAGAAGCCAAAAGCCAACATTATACTCAATGAAACACTTACAAAGGGAAGGCTCTCATCCCTTCTCCATTTCTCTTCTATTTCTACTTTGATGACAATTTTTATCAGGAGAGAAAGATGACTTTTATCAAATGCCTTTTCTGTATTAACCAATATGATTATATGGTTCCTTTCCTTTGTTTTATTTATTGGTTTTATAATTTTGACCCTTCCTTGTAATTCTGGTATGAATCCCACTTGATCATGTTGTATGACTTTATTGATACAATGTTCAAGTCTGTTGGATAGAATTTTGCTGAAAATTTTTCCATTTATGTTCTTAAGGAATATTATTCTATAATTTTTTGGTTGTTGTTGTTATGTCTTTTCCTGACTTAAATATTAGAGTTCTGCTGATTTCATAGAAATGGTTCAGCAGTGTTCCATGCGCTCCTATGTTTTTGAAGCTAATTGAGTAGGATTGGTGTCAACTCTTCTCTGAATATCTGGTAGTATTCTCCAGTGTAGTCATTTGGTCCTGGGCTTCCTTTTTTTTGACAGTCTATTGATGGTATTTTCTATCCATTCTTTTGTAATAGATCTGATAGATCTGTTTAAATTTTCTACCTCTGTTTGTGCTAATTTAGGTAGGTAGTGTCTTTCTATGAATTTGTCCATTTCATAGAATTTGTTGGAGTATAATTTGGTTATTGACTCTTCTGGGTTTTTTTTTTTTTCTTCTTCTTCTTCTTTTTCTCAATATAGTCATTTGTTGCTATTGTTAAATGCTGCTGAGTCAGTTCTGACACACAGAGACATTATGTACAACAGAACGAAACACCATCTGGTGCCATCCTCATAATTGCTGTTACATTTGATCCCACTGTTGCTGCTACTGTGCCAATCCATCTCTTTAGGGGTCTCTCTCTTTTTTCTGTCTTTCCACTTTACCAAATATGATGTCCTTCTTCAGGGACTGGTCCTTGCTAATGGTATGCTCAAAGTATGAGAGACAAAGTCTGGCCATCTTGTCTTCTAAGGAGCATTCTGATTGCATTTCTTCCAACACAGATTTGTTTGTTCTTCTGGTAGTCCATGAAGTTAGGAAAACAAAAGGGAAGAAAGTTCAAGCCTCAATTTGAAATACTGAAGGATTCTTTGGGCAAAATATTGAATGATGCAGAAAGCATCTAAAGAATATGGAAAGAATACACAGAGTCACTGTACCAAAAAATATATATACGGTCCATGTTCAACCATTACAAGAGGTAGCATATGAACAAGAGCCAGTGGTACTGAAGGAAGAAGTCCAATGTGCAATGAAGGCATAGGCAAAGGGAATTGATGGAATACAAATTGAAATCTTTCAACAAACTGATGCCTCACTGAAGCCACTATCTATGCCAAGAAATTTGGAAGACTGTTACTTGACCAGCTGATTGGAAGACATTCATATTTGTAGCTATTCCAAAGAGAGATAATTCAATGGAATGTAGAAATCATAGGACAATATCATTTATATCACATGCCAGTAAAAGTTTAATAAAGTTAATTCAAAAAACAGTCACAACAGTACACTGACAGGGAATTACCAGAGTTTCAAGCTGGATTCAGAGGAGGATGTGGAATGAGGGATATCATTGCTGACATCAGATGGATCTTGGCTGAAAGCAGAGAATATCAGAAAGATGTTTATCTGTACTTTATTGATTATGCAAAGGCTTTCAACAGTGTGGATCATGACAAGCTATGAACAACACTTCAGAGAATGAATATTTCAGAACATTTAATTATGCTCATAAAGATCCTGTATACAGACCAAAGGCAATCATTTGAGCAAAGCAAGGGGACATTGAATGGTTTAAAATCAGGAAAGATGTGTGCCAGGAATGTGTTATTTCACATACTCTCTCAATCTGTATACTGAGAAAATGAACTGAGAAACCAGATTATATGAAGAGGAACATGGCATCAGGATTGGAGGAAGGCTCATTAACAACCTGTGATATGCAGATGATACAACCTCAGTGGAATCCTTGTGGCAAATTGTGAAAGCAATACAGAGAACTAGTCTAGGTCTGGCCCAGAGGAGAATGGACACTGAGTTCCTCCATCCTTACTGGAGAATACACCTACAGACCAGGAACCTATCTATGGGCTACTCAAAAGAGCTACTTCTGGGACAACTCAGTATTACACTGTTGGTTTGAAAACAGCTTCTGATATCTTAATATACATCCTCTCCTTTTTCCATAAGGGCAAGAACTCATTTTGGGTAGTCAGGTCCCTCTTTGAAAACAACAATCCTTTCTGGTTCCTGTGCACCCAATTGTGGCTACATGACTAAGAAGAGCTGGGTGGGTTTTTAGAGAGGATTTGAAGAGGATCAGAAGCCCCTTCATTATCATGACTTCTTTCTGCTGCAAGGTTGGTATGTGGATGTGATGGCTGGAGTCCTGCATTGGCCATAAACCATGAGGTGACTTGAGTATGGTAGTCAAATGAGAGGGAGTACAACATAAAAATGGAGACCAATCCCCTAATGTTGTATCGCACACACAGTCTGCTTTTACTTGGGATAGGAGCACATCATTTTCTTCTTCACTGATATAGTCATGATGTCTTCTCTAGTTATTATTCAGTGCTACTCTTTTATATCTCAAAGGGAGATATGTTGTTGTTGTCAGGTGCCATCAAGTCAGAACCAACTGATAGCGACCCCATGCACAGCAGAACGAAACAATGTCCGATCCTGGGCCAACCTCACTACTGCAGCCACACTTGACACCATCAATGATGCCACCTGGCTGATCCATCTTGTTGGGGGTCTTCCTCTTTTTCTCTGACCCTCCACCTTACCCAGCATGACATCCTTCTCCAGCGACTGCTCTCTCCGGACAATGTGTCCAAAGCATGAGAGACAAAGCCTAGCCATCTTGGCCTCCAAGGAGCACTCTGGTTGCACTTCTTCCAAAACAGATCTATTGGTTCTTTTGGCAGTCCATGGCACTTTCAGTATTCTCCTCCAACACCACAACTCAATTCTTCTACGATCTTCCTTATTCACTGTCCAGCTTTCACATCCATATGAGGTTATTGAAAATACTATGGATTGGGTCAGGCGCACCTTAGTCCTCAAGCTGACATCTCTGCTCTTCAATACTTTAAAAAGTTCCTGTGCAGCAGATTTGCCCAATGCAATACATTGTCTGATCTCTTGACTACTGCTTCTGCGAGTGTTGATAGTTGATCCAAGAAGAATGAAGTCCTTGACAAGTTCAATCTCTTCTCCATTGATAAGAATGCTGTTTATTGGTCCAGTGGTGAGGCTTTTGTTTTCTTTACATTGAGTTGTAATCCATACGGAAGGCTGTGCTCTTTGATCTTCATCAGTAAATATTTTAAGTCCTCTTCACTTTCAGCAAGCAAGGTTGTATCATCTGCATATCTCAGGTTGTTTATAAGTCTTCCTACAATCCTGATGCCATGTTTTCCTTCATATATCAAGGGAGATATAACCTACCCCAACCCTGTTTCATGAATATAACAAAGAAAGCCAATCTCCAATGGAATTATAACCATGGGTATCGGGTTTAGGATTTGCAACACATATTCATTATTTTGGAGTGACACAGTTCCATCCAGAAAACCATCTATGCTGCATACCAATGCACTGATCACCACCGGAACCAGGGCTCTTTCCCACAACACTGCTTCCTGGACCAAAGGCATCTAGCTCTCCAGCTCCTGTTGGCTACTGAAGTCCTAATATTGGAGTTAACCTGCATCCCCTTGCCTCCCTGTACACAGCTTGTTAAGTGCTGTGCTTTTCAGCATCAGCCACTTTGTCCAGATACAGATGGAACTAGCCCATCTCTCTGGCTCCCTAGACTTCTGCACATGCTGTCCCCTGGGCCTGGAATGTCAGCCACCTGTCGGCATGCAACAATCATCTCCTGAGGGGTCCCTCCCTGCCTGAGTTCTCCTCTAGTGAGCCTGCCTTCAGCATCTCCATGTCATGGTTCTGCAATCAGGCATATCTGAAGCCTTCTCTTTTCTCACCTAATAAGCTTTCCTGCCTGCCTTTCAGTCTCAATGAATCACAGGTGATGGTGGCTGACTCCCTTATTTTAGCAAGTTGTGAATAAATAGTACTGCTGTGTCTTATTTGAGGTTGTTCGTCTGTTTCTTCAGGCTGACAGTGAACAGGAGGCACCAGCACAAACAGGTAAAGCCAGTAAATATGCCAATAACAATATCAGGTAGTGACAAGTGCCAAAAAGCAAGGACAGCAGGGGGAGTGCCAGGAAAGACCAGGCTGATATGAGAAATTGTGCCTGAGAAGACCCTGAATGACAGGAGTGATGGAGTCTTGAAGAGATCCTGTCAAGTGCTCTAGACAGGAACGCTCAACACGATGTGTGGGGGCTTGTTTCCGTCCCTTGTGTTCTATGTTGACTGTCTCTCACAGTGATTAGAAGGTCCTTTTGACCTGCCAACCATGCTGTGAAATCTTGGGTAATGTCCTTTCAGATCTTGCTTCCAATCTGACACGTCTCCCCAGTAAATTCAGTGCATCAATGCTGCAGCAACTTATCTTTCATCCTTAATCCCTATGTTGTTGTTGTTGTTAAGTGCCCTCGAATTGGTTCCTACTCATAGCGACCCTGTGTAAGGTTTCTGAGGAGTGGCTGGTGAGCTTGAACCACCGATCTTGAGATTCAAACAGACATTGCAGTCCAGTGCACTAACCCACAGCGCCAAGCCAGGATTCTTCCTCTGTATTACAGTCCAACTCATTCCTCTGCCCCACAGCTACACTTTCCATAGCCCAGCTCTGTTTTGTTTTTTCCATAATTCTCATGGCTTATGGCTTCTCTGTCATGTTGATTACCTTGTTCTGCATGTGTAGCTCCTTGTGCTTGCACAGTTTCCAGGATGAGACTGTTTCTGTGACTGATCTTGATGACTAAGGGGTGAATGGATTATGATTACATAATGGAGGTAAGGAAGAGTATAGCTGGAATACAAAAGCTCCCATCAGGCATTTTAGTACAACATTCCCTGCCATTGATTACAGTAAATGCAAGAGAACAACCACCCAACTCAAGAAGGACTACTAATAGCCCAGACCCTTCAGGAATGAAAGTTTGGTTCACCCACTAGCACGGACTCACTGTATTAAAAAAACTGGTTGACATTCAAATGTTTCAGGAGGCAGTATATGGTAAAGAACTGATCATTTCACTGAAGGAAGAAGTCCAAGCGACCCTAAAGGCACTGGTGAAAAACAAGGCTCCAAAAATTGACAAAACACTAGTTGAAATGTTTCAACAAACAGACACAGTGCTGGAGGCACTCACTTGTCTGTGTCAACCGTTGGAAGAGATTCATATTTGTATACATTTCAAAGAAAGGTGATCCAACAGGATGTAGAAATTATCAAACAATATCATTAATATCACACACAAGTAAAGGTTTGCTGAAGATAATTAAAAATGGTTGTAGTAGTAAATCAACAGGAAAATGCCCAAAGTCAAGGCAAAGTCAGAAGAGAATTTGTATTCTTGATGGTGAACAGATCTCAAATCAAAGCAAACAATACTAGAAAAATGTTCACCTTTGTTTTATTGACTGTGCAAAGGCATTTGTGGACTATAACAGATTATGGATAAAATTCTGAAAAATAGAAATTTCAGAACACTTAATTGTGCTCATGCTGAAACTGTTAAACAAAGAGGTAGTTGTTGAAAGAGAATAAAGGTATACAGCCTGGCTTAAAATGAGGAAAGATGTGTGTCAGGCCTGTATCCGTTCACCATACTTATTCAACCTATGTGCTAAACAAATAATCTGAGAAGTTGGACTATATAAAGAAGGCAGCATCAAAATTGGAGGAAGACTCATTAATAACTTGTGATATGCAGATGAAATAATCTTGTTTGCTGAAAGCAAAGAGATCTTGAAGCACTGATGAAGATCAAAGACTACAGTCTTCAGTATGGACTATACCTCAACATAAAGAAAACAAAAAATCCTCACAACTTGACCAGTAAGCAACATCATGATATATGGAGAAAATATTGAAGTTGTCAAGGACTTCATTTTTCTTGGATCCATGGACCTTTTGGTTCACAGTCCAGAGCAGTTAGTGAAAATAATTTTGTATGTATATTTAACAAGTATATATCTTTTTAAAATAGCTCTGGTAGCATAATGGTTACAAATTGGGCTGCTAACCTCAAGGTCAGTGGTTCAAAACTACAGTGGTTCCATGAGAAAAAGATGAGGTTTTCTGCTCCTGGAAAGATTTATAGCCTCAGAAACCCTGTACAGTGCTGTTATGAGTCAGAACTGACTCCATAGCATGTATGTTTAATAAGAAACAATAATTTTGAATGGCTTTAGTACTGGGCATTGAAAATACATTTAGTTTCTTCTTTTATTACATGTTTTATTGTATGTAAGTTATAACTTATAACTATCTTCCACTATGAAAAATAGATTTATGAAATGCTACCACACACACACACACACACACACACACACACACACCCCAAATTAAATCCTACTTACTGTGTATGGAAAAATGTATTTTGAATTACAGCAAGCTTATTATGAAAGACAATGTGACTTTAAGAGTCTGGAACTTGGAGCTACACTCCCTGGGCTTGAATTCAGTACAGCTAGTCTGAGTGATCTTGGACAAGTTAATAAGTCAGTTTTTTTCCAATGTAATTTATTGTGAACAGTTTGTGAGTTGGGGTCCTGACCCTTAGAACAGAACCTGACACATGGCAGGCACTCTATAAAGGGGGGCTCCCTTGCTTATATGACCTGTGAAGAAGCAGGTCTGCAGCCCAACGGCTGGCTCCAGGTCACCTGTTATGTCAGTGGCAATGTTGTGCTGACACTTAAGTCTCCAATTATCAATGTGATGTTGGGCGCTTCTGTGACAACCAGTTACAGAACAATTCAAGACAGGAGATTAGATTGTCCTTCTACCTTTGCCCCTAGCCAAATAAATGGACAATGCTGTTTTCTGTCCTCTAATTGTTCACTGCTAGGGCAAGTTTGTCTGTTGGTTTTATAGAGGGAAACCTAGAAAAAAGGGTCCCATACACAGATGACAAGTCAGCTAGCACAGCCTTATTCTTCCTCATCCCCCAGTCCAGTGGATTCTAAAAACCATCAGCTCTTTTCTAACTCATTTGACCATAAAACCTGTTCAGACTTCAACTTATCTGACGGTATAACTCTTAAACTGATAGAGCCTATTTATAGTTTTATTTGGAGCTCTGCTAACGTAGTGGTTACGAATCAGGCTGATAACCTTAGGATCAGCAGTTCGAAACTACCAGCTGTTCCATGGGATAAAGATGAGGCTTTCTGCTGCCGTAAAGATTTATAGCCTTGGCAACCCTGTTCAGGGTTGCTATGAGTTGGAACTGACTCCATGGCACATAACCACCACCACCATAGTTTTATTTATTCCCAATAGTTTGAGTATCCGTATAGTTAATTGCAAAAATATTAATGTCTCTGCTTATTTTCTCAGGCTTTGATGGGGATATGTACCAGTCAGGGTGTTGGGAGACAAGAGATGGCAAACTCAACAAATAATCTGATAAACTGGATTGGACGAAGAAGAATGTGGTATCAGAATTGGAGGAAGACTCATTAATACCTGTGATATGCAGATAATACATCTTGCTTGCTGAAAGTGAAGAGGACTTAAAATGTTTACTGATGAAGATCAAGGACCACAGTCTTCAGTATGGGTTGCAACTCAATGTAAAGAGAACAAAAATCCTCACCACTGGACCAATAAATAGCATCATGATAAACAGAAAAGATTGAAGTTGTCATTTTGGATTGTCTGTCAACATTCATGAAAGCAGAAGCTAAGAAATCAAATGGCGTATTGAGTTAGGCAAATCTGCTGCACAAGACCTCTTTAAAGTGTTCAAGACCAAAGATGTCTGTTTGAGGGCACCTCATCCAAGCCAAGGTATTTTCAAAAACCACATATGCATGTGAAATGTTGACAGTGAATAAAGAAGATCAGTTATGGTGTTGGAGGAGATATTAAAAGTACTATGGACTTTTAATAAATAAATTTGTGTTGGAAGAGGCATAGCCGGAATGCTCCTTAGAAGCCAGAACGGTGAGACTTCATCTCATACTTCAGACCTATTTTCAGGAGGGGCCATTTCCTGGAGAGGACATCATGCAAGGTAAAGTGGGAGGTCAGTGGAAAATGGAAACACCCTTGAAGAGATGGATTTTCAGAGTGGCAGCAGTAATGGGCTCAGGTGTAACAAGGATTGTGAGGAAGATGCAGGACCATGCAGTGTTCCTTTTGTTGTGCATAAAGTGGCTATGAGTCCAACAAACTCAACTCAGGTAAATAAGGAGAGTTTGTAAAAGTATGGGTCAGGTTAAGGGACCAGCCAGGGATGATACAGGAGGGCAGCAGGAGGAATTCCTTTGATGCATCAGGAGCTGTTACAAACCAAGAAAGAGCTGCAGTCAGGAACTGAGGCCTTAGGAACCAATCTGCAGCACTCCAACAGAGAAGAAGTCTGGGGAGAATATAACCACATCATTTCCCCCTGCCTTCTAGACCTCTACTGAGGTCTCTCTTTGATCATACCCTACCAAAAGTGACAGGTAAGAAGGTCACAGGTGCAAATGATAAAGTGAGCCCCCAGGACATCAAACAAGGTAGTGAGAGCGGGAAGTAGAGCTGGGTGGGCAAAAGGAAACTATCCTACACAGAGTGTTCTGTAATGTCCAAAATAGGCCCTCTAGTGGTTACGAGTCTGGCTGCTACACTCAAGTTCAGCAGTTTGAAACTACCAGCGGTTCCACAGGAGAAAGATGAGGCTTTCTGGTCCCATGAAGATTTATGGGCTCAGAAATCCTGTGTCACTATGAGTCAGAACCGACTCCACAGAACATCACCACCACTACCACTAACTTTCTTAAACCTGAAAACTCAGAAATCCTTTAAGAGTTGTATTTTACTAAAGTCAGCAGTACAGACATCCAAGTAGAATATTATTAGTACATATATGTGACACTTTGCACCTAGCAGCACTGTAGGAGAAGTCAAAAAAAAAGAAATGAAATTTTATGCTCAGAAAAATTTCCATGATAGCAATTTCTTACAATAATTCCAAAGTTTTCAAAGCTGCAAAAACTTCAAGTTTATATATATATATATATAAAACTTATTGTTGTTATGTGCCTTGGATTCAGTTCCAACTCATAGCGAACCTGCCTAGGGTTTCCAAGGCTGTAAATCTTTAGGGGAGCAGAAAGCCTCATCTTTTTCCCATGGAACAGCTGGTAGTTTCGAACTGCTGACTGTGAGATTAACAGCCTGATTCATAACCACTACGCTACAAACACCTGAATTAAGAAACCATCTGAAGAACAGATTTGATACATTAAACACTAAAGAC
>NW_006408640.1:8760080-8769984 GCF_000296735.1 Chrysochloris asiatica | reverse complement strand
ACAGGATTTCCAAGGAGCAGCTGGTGGGTTAGAACGGTCAACTTTGTGGTTCATAGACCAGTGCTGATCCTACAGCACCACACCAGGAGTCTGAAAATTGTGCTATATTCTATGGTGTATGAAACATTTTACCTTCTAAAGATTAAAAAATAATAATTTCTGAAACATATCTGGCCCCAAGGTTTTAAATGAGGCTTGTATCACATTTTAAGCCTCTTAGTTTTGATGCATTTGGCAGTAAATATAGCAGATAAACCTATTTTAATCTAAAATTCTGGAAATGGAAGCATATTTTGTACGTGCTTTTTCCATACACAAGGGAGCCATAGTGGTTAAATGCCATCAAAAATTTGGCAGTTCAAACCTACTGGTGGGAGAACGATGTGTCAGTCTGCTCTCATAAAGATTACAATCTTGGGTCCATTCTACTCTGTACACTGTAAGTTGAATTCGACTTGAGGACAACGTTTTTTTTGTTTTGTTTGTTTTTAAATTCCCCACCCACTATGTTAGTTGTTTAAAAAGCTAACACACCAGATCCAGCACGTAATTAACATTTTAGTAAATGTTAGTTGTTATTATCTTACCTCTTTAATTAACAAAACATGTTTTAGAAGCATGTCCTAAGAAAATGTTTACGTAGTATTTTACATGATTTCTCATCCTCGGAATGTGCAGTGAAAGTAAATTTTCACTTCTTGTAAATGGGAAAGAACTATTTGAGAGCCTAGCCTGTACTTGGTGCATTTAACCCCATAAAATAGATGATTTTTTTTTTTTTTTGTCTCTCACAGATGAAGAAACAGAAACAGAGAAGTATGTGGTCAGTCAGGGGCAAACCAACCCCTCTGTCCCCGTTCCCTGCCCCCCCCCTCCTCTACACACACACACACACACACACACACACACACACACACGCCCCAGGCTTGGGTTTGTGCACCAAATGGCAGGTAAATCATGCTGTCAGATTTGAGAGGCAACGTGCCCCTCTCTGGAGCAACCTTCAAGTTTCCTCTTAATAGTTTAGAAGAATCTTGGTTAGTCTCAGATTCAGGTTTAACATTTCTAATTATGCCCTTTTACCTGCCTCTCAACAGCCCTTCCAAATATAATAAGCATGCAGTCCATACTCATCAAATCTAATTTTCATACAAGTTGAAAATCCTCTCGGCTAACTTGATCAGAACTGAGGGTAGTAAAGTGCTGAAGAGTGAAGTCAGTGGCTTGTAGGCACGTAAGGGTGAGGGACGGAACTGCTTGCTGATTGCTGAAGGAAATCAAGTTTACGGTAACTTGACTAAGTAAACAGCAATGTAATCCAGTTCGTCAATTTTTGATGTGGATACTTTAAATGAGAGTGTCACATTTTCCCCCCTTTCTTCCCCAGACACACACTCTAGACCTGCCCCTGGCCGCGGCTCCCCAAGGAAGGGTGGCTTTCCCTAGCTTGGGGCAGCCAGCAGGAAACGCTCCTCACGTTCCAAGCCTTGGATAAGCCTAGCGTCTAGGGGGTGGGAGGGAGGACGAAAAGGAAGGGAAAAAAAAAAAAGAAACAAAGCGAGTCAAAGTTTCCCGAAGCCGCTTGTTGGAGCCGGAGGAGCTGCGGGATCCAGTTTCCTGGACCCAGGGGTCCCCTCCCCCCGGAGGGGCAGTGGGCGGTGTGCCCGCGGGTGACAGGGCCCCGGAGCCGCGGCGCTGGTCAATGCTGGCCACTGCCTTTGTTCCCGGGCGGGAGCAGCGGCAGGCGCCGCTGACAATGGACCTGCAGGACTCGGGCAGCGTGGTGTTGACTGCCTACCACTCGCGCCCTTGTGCGAAACCTCAGGGCGCCGCCGGCCACCCTGCCCTCAGGTAAGAACACCAGAGTCCAAAGCCTAGACAAAGTTGCTCTTGGTTTGCTTTCATTTTGCAGCTGTTGCTTTGCCGGGACATGTGCCATCCTTGCGTGATGATTGTTTCGAGTTTGGGGGGGATGAGATGAGCCGGCTCGCTGGTCTTTGTATTGTGCTAGATCGGAAGTGGGAAATTGACTAAACGTAAAGGCTCAGCCAGCAGGGTTAAAGTCTCTTGCTGGCAGAGGTTAGGAGCAGAATTGTATGTCCCATATGTAGACAGAAACTTTATTTCTGCCAAATTTATCTTTAAAGGATTGAGAAGTTTGTTTTAAAAAGTCATCGTAAATAAAACATAAGCAAACAATGAAACAAACATAAAGTACATTGTTCTGAATCTCTGGAATGCTACTGAGAACTGATTGAAAAAACTGCGTGTCACCTCAGCTAAAACTTACAGATTCTCTGAAGAGTAAATAAAGCTCAGTAGACTTAAAAAGAAAAAAAAAAAAAGAAAACTGGATTCTAGATTTTAAAGATTTTTCAATTATGTAAATACTTTTTTTATGCCATAAATGCATTTATAATTTATTTCCTTTGGATCAAATCTCATGGTGTGCATTTTAGATTTCATAGATCAGGGATCTATGTTAAATTACTGTATCAATGTTTATCTGTTAGATGCGAGATAAAAGCCAATGAGATGTCCATTAACCAAAATCAAATGTGCTAAAAACCCTTAGGAAAATTCAATGGGTAGACAAATTATTACAAGAACAAGTGAGATGTTAGCTATTTGTCAAATACTTGAGAGAAGCTCTATTTGTTTAAATGTAGATATTTATTTGGTATGGATCTATCAATACTTTTCTTTAAAACTGGGCAATTTGAATGGTATGCTTTCTTTTCAGCACATTTATTTTCAGTCCTTTTTTTCTCATAATTTTATCTTCAGTTATGAAATAATCACTATTCCTGTTTCCTAATTTAATTGATTTGTGATGGTTTCAACAGACTGTGAGTGTACTTCATGGAATATCCTTTGGCTAGTGTCCATGAGAAGAGCAAATGGCATTGGCATGAGATCTGTGTTGGGCTTGGCTAACAAAGAAAATCTTGTTTCTTCTAAAAAGAGTAGCTTGATTGAAATCCAATTTTAATATAACGAAAATGAGAAAATAACATTTTGCCTTCAGTTTTATGAGTCACAGTGTTTTGGAGTCCTGGTGTGGCGCTGTGGGCTAAAGCACTGGACTGCAAGGTTGGTTTGAACTATAAGGTCGGAGGTTCACACTCACCAGCGGGTCCATGGAAACCCTATACGGGGTCACTATGAGTCGGCACTGATTCGATGGCACTTAACAACAACAAAGCACAGTGTTTTAAAGGATACTTGAAAATACAAACTTGATTTAATTTATCTTTAGAGTTTTCTTTTTTCCCTAAACATAATCATCAGCTATAATTACTGGAATTAAGGAGTAATTGTTAACGACTTCGGTAATCTCAGGGTCAGCAGTTTGAAACTACCAGTTGTTCTGCGGGAGAAAGATGAGCCTTTCTGTTCCCATAAAGATTTACAGCCTCGGAAACCCTGTACAGGGTCGCTATGAGTCGGAACCGACTCCATGGCACTTAACAACAAACAACAACAATTGTAGTGTGGAGTCCTGATGTGGCGCTGGGGGTTAATGCTCCAGACTGCAAAGCCATTTGAACTGCAAGGTTGGAGGTTCAAGCTCACCAGCCACTTTGCTGAAACCCTATACAGGGTTGCTTTGAACCGACTCGACAGCACTTCACAACAACAACAATCGTAATATGGTGCTATAGTACAAGCCCTGGACTACAAGAGTGGTTTGAACTGCAAAGTAGGCAGTTCAAACTCACCAGATGCTCCTTGAAAACGCTATGCAGGGTTGCTATGGCCAGAACCCGACTTGACGGCAATCAACAACAACAATCTATAATAAATTAGATAGATGCAAGTGACTTGATGAGAAACATGGGCAAAGTTTATGCATGTTTTCAATGGTCTTGCTCTAATTGTCCTGTCCTACAATTCCTAGCAGCTGTCTAGTAGTAATAGCCAGATTCTGCATTTGGGTGATCAGAAACCATACCTGTTTCCCAAGCAAACTTTAGGGAGCAGTTCTATTGACTTACCATATGGTTTTATAGTATGTGACAGCAAGAATTGCTTGTTACAGCTAGCTAGTGTTTCACCATGCAGTTACCAGTTCGTTTTGTACCACTCCAGTTTTACATTTTTGATGACTGCCCTGCATCGTCTCCTCAGGGACCTTTGTACCTCCCACCTTATGATGCAGGAGAGAATATGAGAACACCTTCTGCAACTGAATCACAGGAAAATTGCTTAATTCCTTAGTTCCTGTAACAGCAATCAGAAAGAGATTGCTCCACTTACAAGGAGACAGAGGACATCATTACTCATGGATCTGATAGAAATAATCAGGCCCAAGTTATTAACCTTTGACTCACTAACTAAAGATCAATACTTTCTTTCAAACCAAAGAGCAAGATCAGATTGTTTTACTTCCGAAAAAAAGCACTCTCGCTTTAAAGTTTGAAGTCATACCCTTTCCTTAGATTGCGTACATAGTTGTAACTTATTTGTTTGAATCATGACCAGCATGACACCAGAAAACATAAGTCTAAGTGTCTTGGTTCAAAACCAAACAACCCAGTCGATTCTGATTCTGTCTCCTAAGGACCCTTTGTGGCAGAGTAAAATGGCTCATGTGTGTTTCCGAGAGTAAATGAAATCATTATGGGTTCAAACAACCTCATCTTCTTCCCTTGGTTTGGATCAGTGATCTTGTGGTTAACAATGTGAGGCTCAATCCACTGTGCCGCCAGGGCTCCTTAGATTAAATGTAAACCAACCCATCTCCTGAATTTCCAGGCTCCATTCCATCTGAAGACCTGGTGTGGTGCTGTGGGTTGATACGCTGGACTGCAAAGTCAGTTTGAACTGTGAGGTCGGCGGTTCAAACCTATCAGCCATTCCTTGGAAACCCTATAAAGGTCGCTATGGGTCGGAATCAACTTGATGGCACGTAACAACAACAACATTCCACCTGAGTTTGTGTGGTTTTGAGTTTTGTTGGCCTATTTCTCTCAATGTTGTTGTTGTTATGTGCCTTGGAGTCGGTTCCGACTCATAGCGACCCTGTACAGGGTTTCCAAGGCTGTAAATCTTTACAGGAGCAGAAAGCCTCATCTTTCTCCTGTGAAACAGCTGGTAGTTTTGAACTGCTGACCTTGCGGTTCGCAGCCCGAGTCGTACTCATATAAACACTCTTTCTATCCCTCTCCTCTACTTTGTCCGTTTCTTTTTCACTATTATATCCCTGGAGGCACAACTGTTAAGCACTCAGCGGCTCCATGAAAGGTTGGTGTTTGAAGCCCACCTATGGGCTCTACTGGAGATAGGGCTGGCCACCTGCTTCCTTAAAGATTGCCCTGTGGGGGCAGTTCTGCTCCATCATATGGGGTCTCTCTGAGACAGAAAGGACTTGGTGACACCCAACAACAATAACAACAACACAAATGCCAAGAGTAGCATCTGCTGCATGGTAGTAGCTTAATGCATATTTGTTGAATACATTTTTGAATTCCTATCAAGTTTATTAAGTGGACAAGATAAAATGGTATGCTTTTCAAAATGAGAATTCAATCCATTTGTGCTTGCTATGTGTGAGCAGTATGCAAAGCTTTGGGAATATAGAGATAAATGAGACACAGGGTCAGCCCCAAGAATGTGGACCTTTATCTTTCAGTCCAATAATGTCTTTAGAAAAAAAAACTTGAAGTAAGTGGCCACATTGCAAAATCAAGATATAAATCTGGATTTCCAGCTCCTCCTGAAAAGTCAAAGGATGCAGTCGCTCAGATTACTGTTTCCTGCCAGCAACAAAAATCTCGGTAATTGGTGATGTAAAGAGGAGAGTAGTACATATTTGAGGCCTGTATCTGTATCTAAAGTGGTGAAACGAAACAGAGATGAAGGGAGCTGTGTCTTTCAAGAAAAGTGGGGGAGTTTGAAATTGTAATACCTACTTCAATTTTAAGGAGCTCTGGTAGCGTAGTGGTTACGAATCGGGCTGTGAACCACAAGGTCAGAAGTTCAAAACTACCAGCCATTCCGCAGGAGAAAGATGAGGCTTTCTGCTCCCGTAAAGATTTACAGCCTCGGAAACCCTGTACAGGGTTGCTATGAGTCGAAACCGACTCCACGGCACATCACAACAACAACAACATTTCAATTTTATAGCTCCCATCTCAGAACTTGGAGGGATAAGGCCATTATGAGTTGGAACTGACTCAATGGCATTTAACAACAGCAACAAGGAATCACTCATTCTAATCTCATTTTATATACTGTTGATTCCGATTCATAGTAACTATATTGGACGGAGTAGAACTTCTGTGTGTGGAATCTGATGAAACCATCCCAAAGCATAGCAATGCATTGACCTTTGTCTGGTTGGTTATGTGTCATAGAGTCGGTTCTGACTCATAGCAATCCTGCATATGGTTTCCAAGGCTGGAAATCTTTACAGGAGCTGAAAGCCTCATATTTCTCCCGCGGAACAGCTGGTAGTTTTGAACTACTGACCTTGAGGTTCGTAACCACTACGCTATAAGAGACAGAATTATACGTACCCAAAAGATTCTAGTGTAGTGGTTATGAATCGGGCTGTGAACCACAAGGTCAGCAGTTCGAAACTACCACATGTTCCGCGGGAGAAAGATGAGGCTTTCTGCTCCAGTAAAGATTTATATCCTCGGAAACCCTGTTCAGGATCGCTATGGGTCAGAACCGACTCGACAGCACTTAAGAACAACAACAAAAGATTCTAGGTTGGACTAGATTAGTAATAAATCATCCTATCTTTTAAAAGTCTTCTTGGAAATTAATTCTAGAAGTCTATACAAAGTCTACTTCTACTATGACTTCTCAATAGCATGGGACATTTGTAACAATTAATTTCCACTTGTTTCTCTGGAGCTAAAAAGCAAGAATGCCTTCAAAATGCTAAGCCCTTTTCACTTTTGCAAACACATATATAAGTTCACCATAAAGAAATTTCTCATTGATATGCAAAATGCAAAATTCAAGCAAAACCATAATTCCTTCAGGGGAACTTTTATCCTAGAAATTGGGAACTGATTTCTTTTAGAGGAAAGCATCTGAATGAAACAAATTTTAAAACAAAAGTATTTCAATCACTTATTTTCATGTCAGTGGATTTATTTGATATTACAACACTACAGCATCATTCTCAATTTAAGTTTCTGTACTGATGGGCAATCTAGACTGATTCCCAACTAGGGAAACCATACAAATCACCTGATTGTGATTTTTGTTTTGCCCCTTCCTCTAATTAACCTATATCCATAAAAGTGGATAGAATCCTTTGTTCTAGTGCCTTCTGAGATCATGGTTGCAATTCAAACCATCATAAAACTTATTTGCACAGCAAAGTGCCTCAGTGCCATAACTATGTGTTGGGAGGAAGGAGAATGACATCCCCCCCCCCACCCCACATTTCACAACTATTTTATCAATACTTGTATTTGTACATCTGTATATGTAAAGGCTAAAAGAAAACGAAAAATGAAAAATTCTCAGTGGTGCGATTATCTCCTGAATCATGATTTTTAAAAGGTGATGCTTTTAGTCCCTTATTTAGAATCCAGAGAGACAAAGTTCACACATACACAAAATTATTTACCCACAAAATGAAAGGTTGTTGAAGAGAAAGCTAGATAATCTTGTTTTTCAAGGATTTTCTAAGTTATATATAAAATGACCATGAATGCGTCTGATGTTTATCTCATTATACCATAAACTTCCTGAGAGGACAGAAATAGAAGAGAGAAACAAGCCACTTTTCCACAAAAACAAACGTAGATGCTAACCAAGGTTATCCTTAGGAATTCTAATTCTACCAGCAACATTAAAACTTTTATAAAGGGAATATTGTTTTCTAATATCACAATTACTTTTTACAATGGGAACAATTTCATTAAAATGGAATCAACCATGGTTGAAAAGTAAATATTTTATTTGGAAGAAAAGACTACATTTAGCAACTTTTAGTAATGTGTCTATTGGTATCTTTCTGGAATGAAATTAATTATTTTAGAAAAATGTTTTTTAAGGTGTCACCTCATTAAATTAAGTATTTGGGGGAAGTTTATGTGAGGTTGTGTACATTTATACACCTATACCACATGCTGGAAAATATTAGGTACACTATTTTAGAAAATTTAGAAAACAGGAATAGGATTCTTCCTGGTGGATAAGGTATTTACAGGGCATTCCTTATATTATGGCTGAAACCAGAGTTAGTGTCTCTGGTTTCTTTTTCCGGTGGAGCCCCTGCTGGGCTTGGGGCACTCCATATGTAGAGCTGTTGGAAAACATCTGGCCCATTTCCTTTGATCCTGTCATTTGGCTAACCCTTTGGCCTGTTGCTATAGCCATTTTTAACCTGCTCAATTGTCCCTGATCATTTATTTCTAATGCAACCACAAAATGCAGGGAGCTTCACTGGGTGAAGATGTTGACTTTTTCTTAAACTTTATTTTTAAATATTTTTACACTTACACACAGTCCCTATGTGACCTGTTGTTGTTGTTAAGTACCCTGGAGTCGGTTCCGACTCATAGTGACGTAGTGGTTACGAATCGGGCTGTGAACCACAAGGTCAGCAGTTCGAAACTACCACATGTTCCGCGGGAGAAAGATGAGGCTTTCTGCTCCCGTAAAAGATTTACAGCCTCGGAAACCCTGTTCAGGGTCGCTATGGGTCAGAACCGACTCGACGGCTCTTATCAACAACGCTAATGTTGTCCGGGTGTGGCACTGTGGTTTAGTGCACCAGACTGCAAAGCCGTTTGAACTGCAAGGTCGGCAGTTCAAGTTCACCAGCTGCTCCTTGGAAACCCTATAGAGGGTCGCTATGGGTCGGAACCGACTCGACGGCACTTCACAACAACAACGCTAATGTTAACATCTTACGTAGCCATGATAACATTATGAAAACCAAAATATTAACATTAGTATAATACTACTAACTGTAGACTTTATTCTAATTTAACCAGTTTCCCCACTAATGTCCTCTGCCTTTTCCAGAATTCAGTTTAGATCTTACATTGAATGTAGCTGTCATGTCCTTTGAGTCCCTTGCTGGTTATCCTGCCTTGTCCTTGGTGACCTTGGTACTTTGAAGGAGGCCTGCTTGTTATTCTGTAGGAAGTCTCTGATTTGGGTTGGTGTGCTGATCTTATGGTTAAATTGAAATTTTGCATTTTGCATTTTACAAAAGTGAGGTTGGACCCTTCATTGTGAATCATTTCACCATACTGTTATGTTCTTAACTGTTGATGAGAACTTGGAACACCTAGCTAAGGTGATATGTACCTGTTAGGTATTTCTACTCTAAAGTTGCTATCTTTCTCTTTAATAAATACTTAGCAGAGATATTTTGAGATGAGGCAAATATCCTTTTCTTTTTGAATTTACCAGTGATTACTTTCGCTTCCATCTATGGGTCTTGCCAATAAAATTTGTTACTGACCTTTCATTTCTTGCATTCTGCCTTCATTTGACTTATTTTATATACTGTAAAATCCACATTCAGTGTTTCAATGCTTCTGTTGTGCTTACCTCTTTTGCCTTAAAAAGAGAATAGTGCTCATTTAATCTACTGGTCTTTTCAAAGTTTTGTCACAAAATACAATTCTGACTGAGTTCATGAAATCTATAGAAATAACTTCCCTAAATTTAAAAAATGCCGTGTTTTTTTTAGAAGTAGACTTTTACCACAGTCTTAAAAAACAGAAAATATCAGAAAGTAGTTGTTGTTGTTGTTGTTGTCAGGTGCCATCGAGTCGGAACCGACTCATAGCGACCCCATGCACAGCAGAACGAAACAATGCTTGATCCTGGGCCAACCTCACCACCGCTGCCACCCCCGAGTCCATCAATGATGTCACCTGGCCGATCCATCTCGTTGGGGGTCTTCCTCTTTTTCTCT
>NW_006408640.1:8746466-8758295 GCF_000296735.1 Chrysochloris asiatica | reverse complement strand
GGTCTTTAGTGTTTAATTCATCAAATCTGTTCTTCAGATGATCTCTAAATTCAGGAGGGATAAATTCAAGATTATATTTTGGCTCTCCTAGATTTGTTTTCATTTTCTTCAGCTTTAATTTGAATTTGCATATCAGTAATTGATGGACTGTTCCACAGTCTGCCCCTGGTCTTGTCTTCGCTGATGATATGGAGCTTTTCCATCTTCTCTTTCCACAGATGTAGTCTATTTGATTTCTATGTGTTCCATCTGACCTCGCCAGATGGAACACAGAAAGTAGTAGCTAGCTAAATTAAATGCTTGAATACCGCATTAAAGAGGCTGAAGCTGATGTGAGGAATGCTTGGATGGCACAAACATTTAAACATTCAGCTGCAAATTGAAAGCTTGATTCAAATCAGGCACCTCAAAAGAAAGACCTCAGGGGTCTCCATGAGTTAGAATCCAGTCCGTTGTAACTGGTTACTTGTTATTGTTGCTAAGTGCTGTTGAGTTAGTCCTGACTCTTAGCGACCCTGTATACGTTTTCCTAGGAACAGTTGGTGAGTTTGAACCACCGAACTTGCAGTTTAAACCGACCTTGCTTATCCTACAGAGCCACACCAGGACTCCCTACCTGGTCTGTAATTGTTATTAAATCTCACTTTGCCTAAACATATCACTGAGCCTATCTTTTTAATTTCCTAAAACTATTTTTGGAACTGAAGGAAAACATTGTCCATTCCCACCCCAACCAGTTGCTGAGATGTTATCAGAACATCTGTAAATGTATTTAAACTAAAGTAAACATTCTGATTTGCATATAATTAAAATTTCTTCTCATTCTGTCCTCAAACCAAACAATTTTGATTCTGAAGTAGTTTCTTTTCTCTTATTGCTCAATCACAGGGTTCCTAGATATCAGTTTCAGCCAAGAGTAAGAGTAAAATGCTGTATAGTAAAGCAAAGAAGAGGAGCAAAATGTTTATTATAAAACTGAAAACAAAGTTAATCCATTTAAACAACAGACTTTAAGTCTATTACTTTAAGTCTCTTTGATTAAAATATTTTTGAAGTCAAGTATCTCACCAAGTCCTAGGGAAATAACCTTTTTTATTACTATCATGCTTAAGGAGTTCTAGTGTGGCTTGTTATGATAAACATTGGACTGCTAACTCTGCAAGGTCAACAGTTCAGACCCACCAGTCGCTCCTCAGAAACCCTACACAGGGTCCCTGTGAATCAGAACTGACTTGATGACACTTAACAGCACGAGATACGAAGTATACTACCATAAAGACTGCTATTGAGATGTGCGACTTTGCTTATCTTAATACTAAACAGCTTATAAATGGTGTGTTGCTTCATTTTGTGCATAACTTAAATCACTTATTGTTATTTTCATACATCCCTGAAAACTTTCATTATTTTTATTTTTAATATATTTTGAATAGAAATCAAGCTGGTTAGAACTGTGTGTAAAGAAAGAAAGATGCTTGGTAGAATTTACTTTTGAGATTTTTTTTTTTTTCATTTCTTTTCTTTCCTTAGTTTGCTAACTTTCACATATTTGCTGTGTTCTGATGTTCTGAGTTAGTGAGTTTTGTATGCTGTATCATTCTTCCTCATGTGAAGCTTCGTGTATCTCTTTTTCGCGTGATTACTCGAAGATGTGCATTAATAATAATAGTGTCCAAAAGCTCAGATTGCTTTAGTCTCTAAAGTGGAAAGTAAGAAAATGACAGATTGTTTCACTCTATAACCATCTTCTTAATTATTTGGAGTTTATGTTATGGTCTTTGAGTGTAAGTGTCTTATATCATTCTTAAATTAATAATATATAAAAGGATTTAAAAATCAATATATAATGTTATAATGGAAAGTCAAAAAGTATTGCTAAAAAATCACTCTAGCTGCCCTTTGATGTTTTCTGTTCAACTCTTTTACTTCCTCATCTCTTCCAGTCACGTTAGCATCTCTCCGCTCAAGAGGAAGTTTCATAGTCTCTTCTGACATCCATTTTGGTATTTTCATTTTTCCTGTCTTTTTAATGACCTTTTGCTTTCTTCATGTATGATGTTATGTTATGTTAGTGTCTAATGTAGCAAATCTCTTCTTTAGATGATCTGTAAATTCAGATGGTATATGTTCAAGGTTATATTTTGGCTCTAGTGGACTTGTTTTAATTTTCTTCACTTTCAGCCAGAACTTGCATGTGAGCAATTGATGGTCTGTTCCACAGTCAGCCCCAGGCCTTGTTTTGGCTAATGATATGAAGCGTCTCCGTAGTCTCTTCTCACAGATGTAGTCTGTTTGAGTCCTGTGTATTCCATCTGGTGAGGTCCAGGTATGCTCCCACATAGGCCTGTGGGGTTATAGTTCCTACCACTCCCACATCTCCTTTTGTTGTTGAAAAAAGGTGTTACAATGAATAAGACATTGGTCTTGCAAAATTCTGTCATATGCTCTTCAGCATCATTTCTATCGCCAAGGCTGTATTTTCCAAATTCTGATCCTTTCTCTTTATTTCCAATTTTAACATTTCAACACCAGTAATTATCAATACATCTTGATTGCTTGTTGGATCAATTTCACACTGAAGAAATCAGTAGAGTTTTGCAGTTTCTTCATCGCTGACTTTAGTGGTTGGTGTAAATATGAACAATAGTGGTATTAACTGGTCTTCCTTATAAGTGTGTGGATATTATACTATCATATTGATTTTGAAATGCTGTTTTTGAAGATCAATGTGACATCATTCCTCATCAATTTGTCATTCTGGCATAATAAACCATATGACTGCCTGCTTCAAAATGGCAAATCCCAGTCCATTTCAACTCACTAATGCCTCGGATATTGATCCTGATGTGCTCCATTTCATTTTTTAACAACTTCCAGGTTTCCTAGATTCTTACTTCATACATTCCATGTTACGATTATTAATGGATGTCTGCCACTGTTTCCTCAGATTTTGAGTTGTGCCACATCAGAAAATGAAGGTCCCCAAAGCTTTGGCATTAATTATCTCATTTAATCCTTCTAATTGTCCTATTATAGAGTCCTAGTGTGGCATTGTGGGTTAATACACTGAACTGCAAGGTCTTTTTGAACCACAAGGTTAGCAGTTCAAACTCAACAGACACTCCTTGGAAACCCTATATAGGCTCAGTATGAGTCCAAACCAACTCGAAGACATTTAACAACAACAAATAGTCCAGGATCCCAGCCCTGCCTTTTTCTAGAACGTGTGCTTATAGCATGTTATCTAAATCTCATAGCATTAAAACTTTAATTAATTTAGTAAGGTTTTCAATTTTTTTTTTCCTGACTCAATTGGATTATAGGTTTTTTAAGAGCTAGGACAGTATCATTGCTTCCCCATTGTTGTTGTTGTTAAGTACCACTGAGTGGATTCCAACACATAGCAACCCAGGATACATTTAGGGGAGCATCTGGCCAGTTTGAACTGCAGAACTTAGGGTTCCATGTCAGTGTTGATCCTACAGTACCACACCACGAGTCCTACTAGCACCCATTAGTATCCCCATAATATCTTCAATGTTACTGTTGTTGTTGGTCACTGCCATCGAGTTGGTTCTGACTCATAGTAACCCTGTAAAGGGTATTCGAGGAGCAGCTGGTGAGCTTGAACTGCCAACCTTGTGGTTCATACTGACCTTGCAGTTCAGGGACCCACAGCTCCCTATCAGGACTCCAAAGTATCCTCATCTGTTGTTGTTGTTAAGGGCTGTTGAGTTGGTTCTGCCCCATAGCGACCCTGTATAGAGTTTTCAGGGAGCAACTGGTGAGCCTGAACCAGCAATAACAAAGGCACTATCAGTCTTTATAATTCTGACCTAATATGTCTTTTGTGATAATTTCTATTCTGCTTTAATGGAGGAATTAGCATGGAATAGATTAAATATGAATGAATATAAATAATTTATTTTAGAAATTCTGTAATCACTGGAAGGAAATCCAATAATAGGAAAATTTTAAGATATAAAAGCCATATTCTTGTCCTTCATTCATTCATATCTGTTATTAATCCAAGAAGTAATAATATTTTACATATAATAAAATGTGCTTAAAGAAGGCATTCAAATTGACCAACAAAGTACAAATCAAACTACAAAAAATCTGTCTGTGATTTTTTTTTTTTTTGAGGGGAAGTAATTTTTAATAATTTAATACTACCAGGTTCATGTTTTTAGTAACTAATCTTAGAATTTTTAGTATTTCTTCCTTGGCGTTGTAGAATCAGCACTGGACTGCGAACCACAAGGTCGGCAGTTCAAACTGGCCAGCTGCTCCCTGGAAACCCTATACAGTGTAGCTAGGAATCGGAGCCTACTTGACAGCAACAACAATTGCTTCCTTAAGTTACTAAAATAGATTTCTGTGACTAAAAATAGGTGTTTCACTTAGTTCCTCCCAGTATGATTTATAAAATAAGAACTCTTGTGAGAAACAAAGCTCTATGAGAATTAATGGGTTTTTCTCTTTCAACTCCCAAAACTCAGTCAAATTTCACAGAGGAACCAGGTCATGACCTAGACATGCCTCGTAGAGGTCTAAGTCTAGCTTAGAAATGTATGCCAGGAGAAGACAGGCTGTGGAGATCCACACTCCTAGAGGTATCCCTCATCTCCCATGAACCTGAGCAGAGCCCTCATCATGAATGGCTTTGGAGCTAGGGAGGATGTGGATCTAAAAAGGGCTCTAAGGATGGATTTCCTTATAGAAAATTAGCCCTGGTCTCATTCCAGATGAGCTGGAATCCTCTGGAAAGATCAGCACCAGACTGGTCTTCAGAGATTAGGTGCTTGTGTTTATTTTAAAAAGTATTCACTTTAATAAACTTTGATTCTTAGGACACCAACACTACAGGGATCTGACATTCATGTTATTTATATGTAAACAGTGGTCTGGGTTTCTCTTCTCACTGTTCATAACCTTCTGGGGAATTCTGGGTATGCTTCTAATAGAGACTAAGATTCTTGAAAGACCAACCATGAATGAAGACTGCATAGAACAATCTCTTTAATACTCCTAGGAAGCAGTATGGGAGAATGTTTTACCTAGAGCTTCATTCACAATGACTACCCAACTTGTTTAGCCAGACTCTTGAGATTAGTTCTGCTGACCCCTGGTTACCTGCTCCATTCATAACAGCTTCCTTTCAAGACCCCCAGTATGCTCTAATGTATTCACTAACAGGCCAACAGCAAGAAAAACACAGAAGAGGATAAAACTTGCTTCCTGTAAGGAAAATGATCAAGGGCATGTTGTTGTTAAGTACCGTGGAATCGGCTCCGATTCATAGTGACCCTGCACAGGGTTTCCGAGGCTGTAAATCTTTACGGGAGCAGAACACCTCATCTTTCTCCTGCGGAACCGCTGGTAGTTTCGAACTGCTGACCTTGAGGTTGGCAGCCTGACTCGTAACCACTACACTACCAGAACAAGGAAATAGAACTTGAGAAAATGCAGTATACATTATGAGAATGCTATATCCTTAGGTTCCTTTCAAACATTCTTACAACTACTTATGTGTTCTGAACCAACCTGACAGCACTCAACAACAATAACAACATGCATGTTATGGACTCCTTGTGTGGTGCTGTAGGATAAGCACTGGACTGTAAGATTGGTTTGAAGTGCAAGGTCGGCAGTTCAAACCCATCAGCCACTTCTCAGAAACTCTATACAGTATCACTATGAGTTGGAACCTACTCTATGACACTGCAGTGCATGTTGTCTTGCTAAGTGTAACTTGAAGAGTCTTGAAAGCACAATTGCTGTAGCTTCTCATTGTCCACTTAAGGAAAAAGATTTGCTCATCTCAATAGCATAAGGAATTAAAGGGAAAAAAAAACTGACTGCAAATTTCCGCAAATTCTGTTTTGGAAAACAGGGGTTGCCTGGTGCCTGTAATTTTTAGCATACACGTAAATTCTCTTCCTCCTTACTTATAAAGCTCAGTGATTACAAGGTCAACTGGGCAGCTGTTTTGATAAAATCTGAATTGTGCCTAGTTGCAGAAAGCTCTGCTGTTGAGGACTCCCACCTCTTCCAGTTGTTGGAACTATGTAATTGGAAAAAGCAGGCCATGCTATCCGTGTTTAAAGCGGTGTCATCTTTGCACAGCAATAAGTCAGTACCAGCTAAAACAACATGATGCTCCATTGCTTAAAGAAGTCCAAGTGAAGCTGATTTCAATGATATCATCTTAAGCAAACATGACACTTCTTTATCCAGACTCTAAAAAACTAAATGTTCTTATTATGTTGTCGTTGTCAAGAGCTATCCTAGTTGGTTCCGAGTCATAGCGACCCTGTGTAGGGTTTCCAAGGAGCGGCTGGTGAGTTTGAACCACCGACTTTGTGATTCAAACCTACTTTTACAGCGATACACTAGAAGTAAAAAAAACAAAAACAAATTAGCACCAATTCTCTTTAGAATTGTTTAAAGTACTTTGCTACTCATTAAGGGCTTTTAGGATATGTGTTAGAAATGAACTCTATTCAATTTACCAAATTTTACTTTTGTTTATTCTTCTATCTTTTCCATTCCCCTCTCCTCATCCTGCCTATGCCCAATCCAGCTCATTACTATTTTGATCGGGTTAAGAGCTATTAGATTAAAATCCATAAACTCAAAATTATAATCTTATAACTACTTACTTATTTCTCTCCAGAATTCCCTGATTTTTTAATTCCTGTATAGTGTAAAAGAGAGTTTTAAGGAACTGCAAGGTTGGTGGTTCAAGCTCACCAGCTGCTCCTTGGAAACCCTATATAGGGTCGCTATGGGTCGGAATTGACTCGATGGGACTTAACAACAATAACAAATGACCAAGAAGAGAGAGATAATTGAGAAGTAGTTCAAGTAAAAATAATGGAGGCTCACACTAGGATTGTGGGAGTGTGGGTGAAAAGGGAGTAACTGATTTTATGGAAAAAAACATGCAATGGAGTTGTTGTGATTTAGTGATTAAATACATGCTGGGGACCAGGAAAATATGCATGTCTGATTTGAGGAGCTATTAACTGAAATGGGGATTCTGGTGAAGGAATGGATTGTTGGTGGAAAATGATGAGTTATAATGAAATTTTTTGAGTTTTAGTTAAATATAGTTAGTGACTAATGCGTCAGACTGCAAAGTCAGTTTGAACTGCAAGGTTGGTGGTTCAAGCTCACCCAACTGCTCCTTGGAAACCTTATACAGGCTTTCTATGGGTTGGAATCAACTTGGCAACAGTTAACAACAACCCAGCAGATAGTTGGCTATACAAGCTAAACGCTTGGGAGGGAGATTAAGGTAAAAAGGTACAAATATTACACATGGAGTACTTGACCATCCAGAAAATAGTTACAACTGAAACTGCATGAGATCTGCTAGGAAGGAATAGTGTCTGAATAGAGATACCAGCAGTACAAAGATGGAAACCTGAGGAGCAATATTAGGGAAGGACAGCACTGGGGGGCTGTGACAGCAACCAAAAGGAGAAAAGCATTATGGAAGTCATGGTAGTAGGTTTGAAATGAATGGTCAACTGTATCAAGGGCAGTTAGATAAGTTAAACACTGAAAACCATTCAACTGATTTATAGTGTGGATATCAGTGATTATCTTTGCTGTTGTTGTTGTTGTTAAGTACTGTCCAGTTGGTCTGACTCAGTAATCCTATGCACAATGGGATGAAATATTGCTTGGTACTGTGCCATTCTTACATTTGTTGTTATCTGTGAACCCATTGTTGCTGCCACTGTGCCACTCCATCTTGGTGAGGGTCTTCCTCTTTTTTGCTGACCTGCCACTTTACCAAACATGATATCCTTCTCCAGGGACTGATCCCTCCTGACATGTGCAAAGTACAAGAAACAAAGTCTTGCATCCTTAATTCTAAGGAGCATTCTGACTGTACTTTTTCCAAGACAGATTTGTTTGTTCTTTTGGAAGTCCATGGTACTTTCAGTATTCTCCAGCACCAAAGTTCAAATACATCAATTCTACAGTCTCTCTTTTTAATTGTCCAACTTTCACATGCAGATGATGCGATTGAAAATACCATGGCTTGGGTCAAGAACACGTTAATTCTCAAAGTGAGTCTTTGCTCTTGAAAACTTTAAAGAAGTCTTTAGCAGCAGATTTGCCTAAGGCAGAACATCATTTGATTTCTTGACTACTGTCTCCATGAGCTGTGAATATGGATTGAAGCAAAATGAAGTCTTTGACAACTTCAATCATTTCTCCATTTATCATGATCTTATTTATTCGTCCAAGTGTGAGGGTTCTTTTTTTTTCTTTACGTTGAGGTAAAATCCATACTGAAGACTGACTTTCTTTAGTATTTCAAGTTCTCTTTGCTTCCTGCAGGCAAGATTGTGTCATGTGCATATTGCATATTGTTAATGACTCTTCCTCCAATCCTGATGCAATATTCTTGTTCCTATAACCCAGTTTCTCAGATTATTTGCCCAGCATACAAATTGGATAAGTGCAGTGGAAGGTGCAGCCCTGGCACACATCTTACCTAATTTGGAACCATTCACTATTCCTTTATTCTGTTCAAATGACTGCCCATATACAGTGTATATACAGGTTCCTCATAAGCATAATTCAGTGTTTGGAATTCCCATTCTTCGAAATGTTATCCATAGTTTGTTATGATCCACACAGTCAAATGCCTTTGCATAGCCAATAAAGCATAAGTAAACATCTTTCTGGTATTCTCTGCCTTTAACCAAGATCCATCAACATTGGCAGTGATACCCCTCATTTCACATCCTCTTCTAAATATGGCTTGAATTTCAGGCAGCTCCCTGTTGAAGTATGGCTGAGACCATTTTTAAATCATCTTCAACAAAATTTTACTTGTATGTGATAGTAATGATACTGTTAAATGATTTCTGTATTCCATTGGGACAACTTTCTTTGAAATGGGCACAATTATGGATCTCTTCCAATTGGTTGGCCAGGTAACTGTCTTCCAGATTTTGGGGTATAGATGAGTGAGTGTTTCCTTTGCTGCATCATACAATTTTTATTTCATCAATTCCCGAAGCCATGGTTTTTGCTAGTGTCTTTGGTGCAGCTTGGACTTCTTCCTATAGTGCCATCAGCTCCTAATCATATGCTACCTCTTGAAATGGTTGATTTCTTCTTGGTGTAGTGCTTGTGTATTCCTTCCATTTTCTTTTGATGCTTTGTACGTCATTCAATATTTTGCCCATGTTTCTTAGTTCTTTCAACTTGAGATACGTTGAGAGTGTTCCTCCCTCTTGGTTTTTGCACATTTCATTATAATACTTTACTTTGTCTTGTAAACTGCCCCTTGAAAAGTTCTCTTCAGCTTTTTTACTTAAATCATTTCTTCCATTTGCTGTAACTACTCTATGTTTAAAAGCAGGTTTCAGAGTCTCCTCTGACATCAGTTTTGGTCTTTTCTTTTATCCCTGTCTTTTTAATGTTTTTTTGCTTTCTTCATGTATGAGGTACTTGATGTCATTCCACAACTCCTCTGGTCTTCAGTTATTAGTGTCTGGTGCATCAACTCTATTCCTGAGATGGTCTCTAAATTTAGGTGGGATATACTCAAAGTTTTCATGTGGGATATACTCAGAGTTTTCATGTGGGATATAATCAAGGTTGTTTTTTTATTCTCATGGACTTGTTTTAATTTTCTTCAGCTTCAGTCTGAATTTGCATATGAGCATTTGATGGTATGTTTCTCCGTCAGCTTCTGACTTTGTTTTGACAGCTCCTGACCATCATCTCTTCCCACATATGTAGTCAATTTGATTCCTGTGTGTTCGTCTGGTGAAGTCCACGTGTGTAGTCACAGTTTATGTTGTTGAAAAGAAGGTATTTGCAATTAACAAGTTATTGGTCTTGCAAAATTCTATTTTGCAGTCTCCCACATTGTTTATATCATCAAGGCCATATTTTCCAACTACCAATCCTTCCTCTTTCTTTCCAACTTCTGCACTCCAATCACCAGTAATTATCAATGTATCTTGATTGCATGTTTGATCAATTTCTGACTTAGGAAGTTGATAGAATTCTTCAATTTCATTATATTTGGCTTTAGTGGTTGGTACATAAATTTGAATAATAGTCATAGTAACTGATTTTCTTCGTAGGGAGAATAAATATTATCCTATGACAGAAAACATTGTACTTCAAGATACATCTTGAAATGGTCTTTTTGATAATGAATGTGATGCCGTTGGCACTGTGGGTTAATGAGCTAGACTGCAAGGTCAGTTTGAACCATAAGGTCAGTGGTTCAAGCTCACCAGCCATTCCTCAGAAACCTTAAACAGAGTTGCTATGAGTTGTAACCAACTCGACAGCATTAACAACAACAACATGGTAAACCATATGATTTTACAATGAAAAATTGTTAATATCAGCCTATTTCAGGTCACTGAGCTCTGGTAGTGTAGTGGTTACTAATCGGGCTGCGAACCTCAGGTTCAGCAATTAGAAACTACCAGCTGTTCTGTGGGAGAAAGATGAGGCTTTCTGCTCCCGTAAGGATTTACAGCCTCGGAAACCCTGTACAGGGTCACTATGAGTCAAAACCGACTCCGTGGCACATAACCAACTAACCAATACCTAGGATATTGATCTTTATGTGTTCCATTTTAGTTTCTGCTATTTCCAATTAGTTTCATGCTTTTTACATTCCTTATTATGATTAGTAATGTTGGTTTGCAGCTGTTTCTTTTCACTTTGAGATGTACCCCATCAGAAAATGAAGGTCCTGAGAGCTTTGCTCCATTACATCATAAAGGTCAGCTCTGCTTTGAGGAGGCAATTCTTCCCCAGTTGTATTTTGAGTGCTTTCCAACTGGAGAGGCTCATCTCCCAAGACAATATCAGACAAAGTTTGATTTTTATTCAGAAGATTTTCAATGGCTAATCTTTCTGAAGCAGTCTACCTCTCCTTCTTCCAAGTATGTCTTAGTCTGGTAGCTCTGCTGAAACTTGTCCTCCATCAGCACCCCTTCTGCTATTTAAAATACCGATGGTAAAGCTTCAAGTATCACAAGCCACCATAGGACAACAAACTGACAGACGAGTACCTTTGGCAATGTGGGTTTAATGGCCTTCTAGAAGAAGACTGAGTGTGAGGAAAAGAAATGGAAGCAACAAAGAATAGAAGCTATTCTTTCTAAAAGCTTAGTTTGTGGAAAGCTAGAAAGGCAAGCTCAAGAGTGGGGTTTCAGGTGAGAACTTTAAAAACTTACCAAAGAGATCTGAGAAAGCTCATACAAGTCAAGAAGAAGCTTAGCATTTCTAAAATTCAGGGTTTAAACACATTTAGTCTCCTACATAAAATCTGTTGATAACATATTTTTTTATTATGGGATAAAGCTTTATCCTTAATTCTCAGATGTAAACATTTTAAGGACAAGAGCATTGTGTATTGGGTTCATTGCTGAAATCCTTCCCTACCATCAACACCTGAGTCTGGCTTTTAGTGTAGTGTTAACAAACGGTTGTTCAGTGAACACAGTAGAGTGTGAAATGTGGAAGTGTGACCTTTTTGAGGGTGGGAAAGTATCAGGAAAGTCTTCCAAAATCTGAGCCTTAGTTTCTTTATGAGGTCTTCCCTGTTTGCCTCCAATCTCAAGCCAAGTGGTTGACTTTCATGTTTGTGACTTTGCTACCTAGTACATTCCTCTGGTATGAACTTATTCCACTATTTATTAGTGTTTATATAGTCGACTTCCTAAAGACCATGAGTTTTATTGGTGAGATTATGTCTGATTATTCTCAGTACCTATTGAGTCCAGGAGTCCTGGTGTGGCTCTGTGGGTTAATGTGCTGGACTGC
>NW_006408640.1:8711844-8746216 GCF_000296735.1 Chrysochloris asiatica | reverse complement strand
TAATGTGCTGGACTGCAAAATCGGTTTGAACCACAAGGTCAGTTGTTCAAGCTCACCAGGTGCTCCTGGGAAACCCTATGCAGGGTCACTGTGAGTTGGAACTGATTTAATGATAATTAAAAACAACATACTTATTGGATAAATGAACAATAAATCATCAATAGTATTGAAGACAATAATCCTATTAAATACATGATTTTTCAAAATTTGATATTATTTCTTTTTTTTTGTCTTAAAAATATTAGAAGTCTTGGGTTGGTTCTTTTGTTATTTAGTTATTCTGATCTTATATAACTCACTTTCCCAGAATCCACTAAATTTGCATTCATAGCATGAACTATTGATAATAATCTATAAAGTCAAGTAAATAACTATATTTTGACACATAGAACTGAGAGGAGCATTGATAGATAATTAATAGAAGGTAAATCTATCACCTATTGCTCTGAAGATTAAATTTTACTTGAAGTCAAATAATTTTAAATACATGAGTGTGAAAGAAATACATAATAAAACTTTTTAACATCAGAAAATAAAGACCTCTAGATTTTCTGTCATTCAGTTCATTCCTACATGTATTGTTTTTAATTTAATTTTATTTTTTAGCAAACATTGGGTATGTTTTCTTGAAGCCACAGTGAAGGATCAAACCTAAATAAGACTGAATTCTTGGTTTTGAGGAATTTAATTGAGAGCCCAAGAGATTCAGTAACTATGTTTTATTTAACTTTGCAGCCTTTGGAATAAAAACAAAACTTAATTCATAGGGAAAGTGTTTTTTTCAGTTGGGCATTGTGGATGCAACTTGTGATGTGTGTGGGGTGGGAAGGGCTTGTAAGAAGGAACCAATAAAGCAGCTTGGATTTTCTGAGAGATTGGTGAAAGAAATACTGGTTGATTCTGTAGATAGAACTTAACAGGATTTCATTGGCAGCATGGGGATGCATCATTGGAGGAGTCGTCAAAAAGATTTCAGTTATTCTTGTCAAAAGGATTGAAGTTGTCAAGGACTTCATTCTTCTTGGATCAACTATCAACACTCGCGGAAGTAGCAGTCAAGAGATCAGACGACGTATTGCACTGGGCAAATCTGCTGCACAGGAACTTTTTAAAGTATTGAAGAGCAGAGATGTCAGCTTGAGGACTAGGGTGCGCCTGACCCAGGCCATTGTGTTTTCAATAGCCTCATATGGATGCGAAAGCTGGACAGTGAATAAAGAGGATCGTAGAAGAATTGATGCCTTTGAGTTGTGGTGTTGGAGGAGAATACTGAGGGTGCCATGGACTGCCAAAAGAACCAATAGATCTGTTTTGGAAGAAGTGCAGCCAGAGTGCTCCTTGGAGGCCAGGATGGCTAAGCTTCGTCTCTCCTACTTTGGACATGTAGTCCGGAGGAAACAACCGTTGGAGAAGGATGTCATGCTGGGTAGGGTGGAGGGTCAGAGAAAAAGAGGAAGACCTCCAACGAGATGGATCGGCCAGGTGGCATCATTGATGGACTCGGGGGTGGCAGCGGTGGTGAGGTTGGCCCAGGATCGAACATTGTTTCGTTCTGCTGTGCATGGAGTCGCTATGAGTCGGTTCCGACTCGATGGCACCTGACAACAACATTCTTGTCAAAGTATGAAAATAAATCCATAAAAGTGCCTTATTTGAAAGAGGGCATTGAAAGCTTTATAGATATCACATAGTCTATTGAAGTCAAGCATTAATTTTGAATGTATTAGAATCAGGTAAAAAAAATAATTATTTTACAATTATGGGGGGAAATCAAATAACTATTATAAACTAGTTTATAGATTGGGAATAGTTTTAGCTTAATTGTAATCATAACCATATGCTAAAATTCTAATGGTTCAGCCAAAAGTCCCAGATTTCAAACTTAACATTTATTGAAGACACACATAGCTTTTATCCCAATGACTCAAGCTTTCTCTCTGTTTAATTTGGCTGTGGTTGGATGATACAGCTGAGCTTTGTGGACAGCAGTTCTCCTAGGGCCGAGCACCAAAGGAAAATAGTGCAGGCAGAAGCAGAGAGACTTTTACTTAACAATAACACAACTCTGACCACAACAGGCTTTTGGGTATTCATTCTATGAAGGCAAGAATGCAACTAATAACAAAACCGATTTTAGTGGTAATTTCAAGCTTGGTCAGCTGCAGTTAAGCCTATAGCTAATGGTTTTATAAAATGCACTCCTGTTTATTTGGAGAAAATGGTAGAAGAGATTCAGATGCAACTTGTCTACCTTGCTGGAATAATGCCACTCTTAGGATAAACTACTACACAGACCCGAGTGTGATTGGACCTCAACTGCAGCAAATATTCAATTAAATTGACTAATTACTGCATCAAAACTTACTTTGAAAAATTATTTTACATCCAGAATATCTTTACCTTTGTGGTTATCATGGCTGTATTATATAGCTGGAGAGATAATTATAATAATACTAAGTGTGTTTCTCCAATGCCTAGAGACTGGCTTTAAACAAATATGAAACAACTTCAATATAAAAATAGAACATGATTCAAATAGGAACTGGTAAGGATGAGTGCTGGTCAGAAGCTGCCATTCTTTGGTGTCTTCCTGTAATCAGGATACTTCTGGGAAGCATTGCCACGAAGCACAACTTCTGTGGATTCAACATTTTTTGCTGATGTGCGAAAGCAGCTAGAGCAGAGGCTGGGAGCCCTGGGTTTAAGAGATAAGACCCAGCTAAATCGATATAGATATTCTCACAGGTGAAAATGTTGATCGTCAACGTTTAACAAGGTCAGGGCAAAAGAAGAGACCAAGTTTTAGCCCCTTTTCAAGAAAGGCATAGAGGAGATGGCAGCATTTCAGTATTTCATGCATTGAAAATGATACAGGTTGTTGTCTAATAGGAAAAGAAGATATAATCCTTCTTTTTGCTCCTCACACCCACACTGCATGGCCCTTTTCCTAAATTGGAGTGTATTTCTTAGTGCTTTCCTCAGATCCCAAAGGTATACTGTCTGTATATGATGTCCCCAATCCCAAGAAGGATTGTGTGCCAAGACAGAGAGGAAAATGTTAGGTAAATAGAGCATTTCTTAGACTGAGCATCAACTCCTACTCCACCTCTGACTAATATGACCACAACAACACGAGACAAAACTTCTTGATCTAAAAATGGAACAGATCAAACAACTGATCTATCTGCGCACACACTTTCTATTCGGGAGACCACAGTACACTGAAAGTACGGCTTCAAAAAAGGTTAGCTAAAGTCATGAAAAACAAATTAGTTGCAGATCTTCATATCACTCTCTTCTACAAAAATTCCTGTGTAGCACTCTCCCAAATCACTGGACTGGATAGACATTTCCTCTCATCTGGTGTTTCATAAGCTGTCTTGCATCCATACCTTCACATCAATCAGTTTATAGGACATGAGTGCCCATACAAAACATCCAATTTTATTTTTCAAATGAGGAAATGAAGACATTAATCAACTCATCTTCAAAGTTCTAACATTTCTCTACCATCTTTTTTTTTAAATGAAGACTCATTATATTTTCTATATTGTCTTTTTGTCATTTCTTCTAATATAACATCACAGCATAGCAAGCTGTCACATGACTTGTATGCAACCTTAAATGGGTTTTGTGGGGATTTTTAGGGCTGAGCTTCTTCTCACACCTTGGAATAGAAGGTACATTTAAAGTAGTGTTATCAGTCCTTTGAAAAGAGTACTTTTTTCAAGTAGCAACTTGTGGGTAGCTTTCAGTATATAATCCTCATGCACAGTTGAAGTTCAGTAAGACCTCAGGAAGGAAAAGAAAATACCTTCATGTTGTCAGTTTCCTTATTTAGATTACTCTCATCTGTTTACTGGTAAAGACAAGTTGTATTCTATATCCTTCAAGGCCTATCTATGTGATCATGATTGCAAACATTCATTGAATGCTTACTACATGATGAGCATAGTTCCAAGTACTTTGCATGCATTTGCACATTTAATTTTCATCTATTCCTATGCTGTGGTGATGGTGGTGATTGTGTGCCACCAAGTTGGTTCCAATTCATGTTGTTGTTGTTGTTAAGTGCCGTCGAGTCGGTTCCGACCCATAGCGACCCTGTACAGGGTTTCCAAGGGTGTAAATCCTTACGGGAGTAGAAAGCCTCATCTTTCTCCCGCGGAGCGGCTGGTAGTTTCGAACAGCTGACCTTAAGGTTCGCAGCCCGATTCGTAAACACTACGCTACCAGAGCTCCAATTCATAGCAATCCTTTATATTTTTACGGGAGCAGAAAGCCTCATCTTTCTCCTGTGGAGTGACTTGAAGATTCGAACTACTGACCCTGTGGTTAGCAGCCGAGCTCATAATTCACTACACTACCAGGGCTCCTCTTCCTATTTTGTAGGTACTATTTTTCTTCTCATTTTACAGATTGGGAAACTGAGACACATATGGTCAGTATTTCTCTCCAGTGAAGTATGGAACCTAGGCAGCCTCTCTGTGCTTTCACCCAAACCCGCTACCTCCATCCCTTACCTTCAGTGTGCCTTCCCCAATCTTCACCCATCCTTAAGGATGACCCTGTCTAGAAAGCTTTCCCTAACACTTTTTCAACTCTATTCCCATCTGGCTCCAATTTATCTCCTTGTGCTTCCAGTGCACCTGGGCCCATTGCCTCTCTAAATGTTTGATTCCCCATGGAGGTCATGGTGATTTCACATACCTGTAGTTGCTCATAGCCCATGCTGGATCAGAGCCTCCCTGAGGGCAAGAGCTATGGATAATCTAAGTATCCAGTATCTGGATCCAAGTACCCAGCATCTATGGGAGGCAGGGAAGGAAGCATTGTATGATATTTCTTTTCCAGTACTAGAAAAAAAAAAATTATCCTGCTTAAAATTTATCACAGAAAGCAGTTTCTCACAGGCCTGACCATCTTCTCCATAAGGACTATAGCATAGAAAACTGTATGGGACAGTTCTCTTCTGTCGTATTGAGTCAGAAGCAACTCCATGGCACAAAATAACATCAATGTGTAGTTGGAAATGGTACACTGAAGGGACCCAGAGAAATGCTTATCTGAGTCAGGTGCCACACTATCAGTTGCTAATATTTTCACAGAACTTTGTCAAATTTTATCTCTCATAAAGAAAAAAGAAATCCTTAGGAGGTGAAGGAGAAAGGAAATGCATATGTTTTCCACACCGTAAGACTGGAATTTCCTTGACCTCATTGTGAGACTGTCTATCTTCTTGGAGATAATATGTCTCCTGTCAAAGTGCAGTATCTAATATAGAGCTCAGTGACTCTGGAGATGGTTCTGAGGGGATCCATGAATGTGATTTTAAAGGCTGGAAAATGATGTCCTCTTTCTTCTGGATGCTTACTTATCACAAGGAAGACCATTTGCATGATGGCCATGAGGCATATACACAGAAATTGAGATGACTGGGGCTGCAGTTTAGAAGCTATGCCAAGAGAGTCAACAAGAAGGAAATAGTATGAAACTGGTGGGCACATGCACCGTGGGCCTCTATGGGTGTGTTTCACTTCCAGTCTCAGTCCTGGCAGTAACATCATTGATTACAAAGTACAGTAGCGCTGTCGCTGTGTAATTATGTAAACTATGACATTTGCCATATAATTATCCTTTCTGATTTTTGTTTGATTTTCCATCCTTGAAATTTCCTAGGGTTATGAACTCAGTTGGCAATTGCTAAAAAAATCAATGTTCATACTATGAGAAATAATCAAGTATTTTCCATTTTGAAGGCATACTTACAAACTTAAAAAAAGAAATCCAGGGAATATTTTCATAAGAAAGCATCTGGGAACTCCCACTTCATAAAATCATGTTTAATTAGATAGGAAGGAGAGTAAAACTGGAAGAACAGACGAATTTCATTATATTTTAGCTATTAAATAGATTAATGCTCAGAGTGGTCATTCTTTATTGTATGCATTTAATTGACATTACGTTATATTAAAATTTTAATTTTAGATCCCTTTACTAATTGGCCAATGCCAACTCCCCCTTGATAGACTCTAATAAGATTTCTACTCAGCTATGATTATTATAATCCTCAGCACCACATTTGGAAGGAAAATATGAGTGGAACCAAATGGACTTCTTGCTCCTACTGAGGCCAACCAACACAATTTGGAGCTGTTTCAAAAAAATGCCAGCAGTATCACAAATGATCGCATCCTCAGACCCAAATTCAGACAATAACCCAAACAGACTTTCCATCCTGATTGCATGTATCACTGGTCTGAAAATCATCAAAGGACCAGTGTTTAACTGCAAAGTTGTCTTATGAGACTTTTCTTTCTCTAACTTGGTCTCAGTCTTTCCTATTGATATTTGAGGCCACGTATGTACTCAACCTAAAGGTTAGTGGTACTAAGTCACCTCATGAAGCAGCAGGATAAATGCCTGGTGATCTGCTTCCATAAAGATTACAGCCAAGACCATTCTGAAACAGTTCTACTCTGTAACAGACAGCTTCATCATGGGTTGAAATTGACTCAGCAACAATGTTTTTTATTTATTTGTTTTATTTTTGGTGACCTCAGGCAGTCTAACAAAGCTTCCAGAAGCAGGAAGACTACCACTTGCTAATTCCACTTCAACAGCTACACAAGCATCGTTTTCTAAACTGAAAGGACTTCTACAACATGAGCTCTGGAAGTTTCTCAATGAGTTTGAGAATAATGCTTCCTAGCCTGAAATTCTATGTAGATACACAATGGGCTTTGTCTCCCCTTGGCCAAGTAGCATAGAGAGGTTGAGAATGAGGTTACTTATTCCTGACAACACTTCCTTACCATCCTGGCTGCAACTCAGGAATGCAGACATTAGAGTTCTAAGATATTAAGTCAATATCATTTCACCAATTGACAGGCTTGTGTTTTTCTCTTTATGTGCTCTTAATCTTTCTGTTCACTTTTGTCTTTGACTCACTGATTGGCTGTGGCTTTTCCCCCCTGTTATTGCTATGAATCCTATACTTAGGGAGTTTAGATGAAGTAAAAATAGAGTGTTGACTCTTTCCTAATAAATTGATTGCCTTTGTATCTTACAGAAATGTTGCTTAGTGATGTGCTTCTGAGTCTAGGTTATAATTTGGGAGAGGACAGACAAATAAGGGATGTGTAATAGCTGTCGGAATCAACTCAATGGCAGCAGAATTTTGGGTCATGACTAGGTGCCCATTTGAAATGCTACCAGTGTATCTATTTTGTAGGTTTTCTTTTCAAAGGGAAGACTCCTAGAAAGAGACTACTAAATATTTCTGCTTACTTTCAGTACAATATTGCAATTATAAAAGACTTAACAAGTTAAAGTAAGAAAATTTATTTGAAATGAGAACTCCTGCTCTTGTCTATTTAAAAGAAAATACCTTCAGACTAAACCTTTTAAAATCCTCTTTTAGGTAGTCCTATGTTATCTACTGCCAGATAGAAATAAGCACAGGCATCGTAGGTTAAGTGAGACTTAATTGAGAGACACTATATATATTTTGTCTCTGTCCCATATCTGTACTCAGAATTATGATTCATAGGCTTAATGCAACATTATGATTGAGTCTATATCATAAAATACAGTTCCAGTTTATTCTATAAATGTAATCCACAGTTTGAAGAACATAATACAAGCAGCTCTTGTGTTATGAATGAGATCTGTTCTTAATTGTGACCCATGGGACATATATCAACCACTAACATTTTCAGCCTCTCAGGTTTCTTGGGGAGCTTCTATCTCAGTTTTAGTATGTAATATTGTCACTGTAGCTCAATGAATCTGAATAAATGGGCTTCATCTCATCAATTCTACTACCAGACTCCACTTGGGACATGTATGTCCCACATAATTGTATCAACCTTTGTATTTCCTGTAAAAATGGTTCCCCATGATTTCAGCATGTCTTCTATTACTGAAAACACATGGTATCATCAAAAAATTCAAAACAGAAAATAGTTTCATCATTAAAAGTTAAAAATTTGTAGATATGTCTGACTAGGTGCCTATGGTTCTTCTTTGGCCTTACTTTAGTGCAAGAAAAGGCTCAAAGTCTTTTTCAATAATGTAAACCTGCACGTTTAGCAAGTGAAGGTGATTGTGAGCATCTGGTGAGTTTGAACCACCAACTTTGTGGTTCAAACTGAAGAATTTTTAAAATAGGGGCTGGTTCAGAGGAATCACAGGTAGCATAGTGTGGGTTATATGCTGGACTGCAAACTCAAGGTCAGCATTTCAAATCCACCACTTATTAAGCAGGAGAAGGATGAGACTTTCTGCTCCCATAGAGATTTTCAGTCTTGTAAACCCTACACTGGACCTTGTGAGTTGGAGTCAACTCCACAGCATACAGAAGCAACAATAACAAGGGATTAGTGCAATCATTTCAAAGTCAGGGCAAAGTCACATAATAACATTGTACCTGGTACAAGTAGGAGTTTGTAACCCAGGGACTGTCTGTCTATAAAACACCATACGGTATAAGGTTTGATTTGAAGTTGACTTCTAAAAAAAGATTATTTATATTATGAATATCTCCTGAATTATTTAAAAGGATAATATTCAGAGAAATGGAGTTGAGCTAGTTGATGGATGCTATTTTGGTGCTTTTTTAAAGTTTGACTTCGGATAATCTTCCTAGCGATCTCTACCTGTTTCTGATTCTTGAGTCGAGTTTCATTTTTCAGATATTTTCACCCAGGTGCACCCATTTTTGTCTTGGTAAATACAACAGACCAAGAGGTTGTTGAAGTGCTTATAGGAGGCCAGTAATAGAGCTGACACACAGTCACACACAGTCACTTCTCATGATTAGGATTTAGCCAACTCTTAAGTTTCACATCAATAGCTCAAAATATATGATGAAATCAATTCTCTGTTTGCAGTGATTCTTGATGTTTACTTATCTCATGTACGACTATTTGCATAAAGGAATGAAGTAACAGGTTATTAGGAAGAAATGATTATTTTAAACATCATTATAGAATGGAATATATGGTTTATTTTTGCTCATGTATCTCAGAAATTGTAATTACTTTCCTTAAATCTTTAATGAAATCCTGTTCATTCTATTAAATATAATCCTCAGACCTCATTATATTTTCTCCCAGAAAGGTAGCACACATCCAAGCAATTTTCATACCCCAGATAAGGTGTTAATGATATGTCATTATCATAGTGATGTTGAATGGCTCTTTGGATAACTAAGACCATTTAGTGTAGCTAAATTATGACAGAAGAAGGGATGTTAAAGGTGAATACAGATTTGTATTGGGTATCTTAATCAAGGTAAGTTAAAATGCAAACATCTTAAGAGTCCATGCTTGTTAAGCAAGAGAAAAGTGTCAAAAATTTCAAATTACTAAGCAGGATAAAATGAGCATGTGCCTTCCATACTAATTAACTACAGACAGAGAGCAACTTTACAGAACTAGTGATTGACTTTACCCTCCAACATCTGTGATGGGGCAGCCTTTGGAAAAGGTAAAGACATTCAATCCAAAGCCTCAGGAAATATATGAGCTGACCTTTCACAGAGGAAGGGCACACATTTTTTCCCTTCATTTTGTAGGTCACAACTTCCCAAAGTTCTTTACAAGCAATATGGTGAAATTAAACCCAGTTCTAGAGTGGCGAAACAGTTAACTCACTTGACTACTAATGAAAGAGTTAGCAGTTCAGATCTATCCATAAGTACCTCCCCCTGAAAAAAAGGCTGCAGACCTAATACTGAAAAATCAGCCTTTGAAAACCCTGCTAGTAAAACTCTAACACACACAGGGTCACCATGAGTCCTAGTTGATTTAATCTCTAAAACAAAATCCAAACCTACTTCCAGCAAGTCGATTTAAGCTCATAGCGCCCCTTTGTAGGGTTAGTGGAAGCAGAAAGCCTCATCTTTCTCCATGGAGCTTCTGATTACTTTGAACTGACAACCTTACAGTTAGCAGTACAATGATTATTCTACAGCTGTTGTTGTTAGGTGCTGTTCAAGTTAGTTCTGACTCAGCACCCCTATATAGATAGCATTTCTGAGGAATGGCTGGTGGGTTTGAACCACCAATTTTGTAGTTAGCAGTCCAGCACTTATTCTATAGTGCCACACCAGGACTCCTATCTTAGCCGGCTCCAATTTGCTGGCTAAGAGTTTCTTAAGTAGAGTAACAATTGAGTGAATAGATTAATTTGATCAAGGGCAAAGAGGTCAGGGGATTTTGTATGAGGGATCCAAAAGAAAGTAATTTTTCAGAAGAATTGTAAAAAGTTATCAAATAAACATAGTTCCACTAAGGTGATTAAAGAACTGTGGTGGCTAGTGGTTAAGTGAACCCAAAGGTTGGGAGAAAGAAAGATGTGGCAGTCTGTGCCAGTAATGATTGTTGTTGTTACTGCCGTTGAGTTGGTTCTGACTCATTAGTGACCCTGTATGGGCTTTCCAAGAAGCAGCTGGTGAATTTGAACCACCAACTTTGCAGTTCAAACTGACCTTGTGGTCCAGTGCTTTATCCCACAGCACCACACCAGGACTCCTCAGTAAAGACTGTTGTTGTTGTTGTTGTTGTTATGTGCCATGGAGTCGGTTCCAACTCATAGCGACCCCACACAGGGTTTCCAAGGCTGTAAATCTTTATGGGAGCAGACTGCCTCATCTTTCTTCCGCGGAACAGCTGGTAGTTTCGAACTGCTGACCGTGTGGTTCGCAGACTGATTTGTAACCACTACGCTACCAGAGCTCCTTCAGTTAAGATTAGAGATGGGGAAACCCTATGAGGCAGTTCTGTTGTGTCCTATAGCGGGAATATGAGTTAGCATCTGTTCCAAGACATTGGATTTGTTTTTTGTTTGTTTTTGTTTTTTTTGTATTAAGGCAATTGTTGAGGCGGAATAGGAAGCATAATGGGAAATCAGAATTTGTCTTGTTGCCAAAAAAGTGATAAATGAATCCTTAAGGATATGGATGCAGTTTGGGTAGGTATTATAGACTAGAAAATGTTGAAGAGATACAGTGATTTGGCAAAAGGACTAGAGGTTAAGGAAATGTTTGAAGTTAGGAAGCGGAAGAAGGCACTACTCAGGCCATTATAGAGCCTTAGTGTGGCCCTGTACGATAAGTAGTGGACCACAAGGTCAGTTGTATTGCAAGGTCAGCAGCTCAAACTCATTAGTCATTCCCCAGAAACCCTATTCAGGGTCACTATGAGTTGGAACCAACTTGATGGCACTTAACAACAACAACAGCACGTTATGGTAAAAACAACTTAGTCTCAGATGAGAAAGTGAAAGAATCAGAATGATTAAAACCAAATATGTCACTTACCAGGCTTCATACCAATACTGATACTAAGATCAGTAACAACTTAAATCTCCTGGTATTGTGCCATATCTAAGAAGAAAAGAACAACAGAATTCTCCTTCTATGAACATGATTATTAATTAGCATTTATGAAGGGCAGTTTATAGAGGCTTATTTTAAAGGAATGGGGAAAGAGGATACTTGTTTTGTTTCTATTTTTGCTTTTTAAAATATTTAGTGTTAATAAGTAACCCACATTTTTATGCAAATAACACACTCATGATGCAAAATTCAAGATGCTTAGAAACAATTAGTTCACTGGACAAATGGGCCACATGAAAAGAAAATACCAGTCTTCACATCCCTGAGACCAGAAGAACTAGAGAGTGCCCACTACCACTACCAACTGCTGTAAAAGGGATCACACTAGAAAATTCTGGATAGAGTGGGAGAAAATGTGGAACCAAACTAAAAACTATAAAACAGATCATGTTACTGGTCAGATAGAGACTTGTGGGACCCTAAGAATGCAAATCTTGGTCAACCCTTCAGGTCTGGAATTGAAATCATCTCTGTGGCTCAATTTTCAACCAAGTAGATAGATACGTAAGGAAGACAACAACAGTAATGAAGTATGCACACCATAGGATGGTCAATCACTCAAAATCAAAAGGACAGCATTTATCTAAGGACAAAATTCAGATGGGTTGGAAAAGAAGGAGGAATGAAAACAAGAACCCCAGGGAGTAGGTGGGATAAGTGGCATTAAGTTGAGACGACTGTCGTCACTGAGATGAAGTGAAGTGGATGATTTGTTGGACGTACAATGGGTGATCTGCTCTATAAACTTTCACTCAAGTCACATAAAAAGTTGAACAAAAAAAAGAAAAAGAACATACTCGCTCTATGTTTGTTTGCTGCATTCCTTCCCCCAACCCCCAAGCATTTTTATAAGCATTTTTTACAGCAGCATGTAAAACAACAACAACAAAATGGCATAGTGGATATGAAAATGCCTGGGAGGGAGGCTGAGGGTGAAGTAGGGAAGGGCCCAGTGGCAAACCAGTGTCTAACTCATGTTGGACTGCTAACTACAAGTGACAATTCAAATCCAGCAGCCACTCCTTGAGAACAAGATGAGCCTATCACTGCTGTAAAGATTTATAATCTCAGAAATCCTATATAGGGGTCGCTGTAAGAATCAACTTCATGGCAGTGAGATTGGTTTGAGTTAGTGGATTTTGTAGGTCGAAAAAAATTAAGTAGATGATTCTTGCCAAGTAGAAAGATTGGGGATGGGACATCACAAGAAAAAAGGCACATAATGATGCAGTAAATTCTGGGCAGTGAGCAGACGTTGGTTGGTGAATTTGTGTGCTGTTGGCACAGACTAATGGATTGCAGAATTTTTATAAAGAATGACTTGAAAAATAATGTAATAAAAACAGCAGAACTGAATCTGACACAATTTGACTTTTGCCGGTTAGCTACCAGTAAGATGTCTGTTATTTCATTAACTGTAATTGAATTATTTTGAGAGTGAAAAAAGACGCTATTAATCATTATGCCTAAACAGCAAGTATAAACTGAGATTTCCAGTACAAACCAAAAATATATGGAATATATATATATAATGTAGCCACCATATGCCTTAGTCCAAATACTATACACTTATTGCATGCTTTCTAAAATGAATATCATTCCTGACAATATATGTGCAATTTCTTCGTGGTATCAATGAACACCAAAAATATATAGTAGGTATATGTTTATATATCTCAGCTGTTAGAATTCATATATTAGTCACAAAAGAATTTGGTCTTATGGCCATAAGTACTACGAGTTGTACTTTTCAGTCTCCAGTATGGAAATAATCAGCTCTGTTACCTTTGAAAAAAGCAAATGAATGGTGAACGGCAAGGGTGCTGGAGTTGCACTGCCTGTATTGGAATCCCAGCATTTCCAGTGGATGTGGGACCCAAGCAGGGGCCTCAGCCTCCTGGTAGCTCAGATTCGTCATTGGGGATAATACAGTACTAATAATACCAATCTCATAGATTTACTTTTAGTACTAAAAACATCCGATGTACATAAAAAGCTTAGGACAATGACGTCCCCATGTAAGATCAGTATAAGAATGAGCTACTCTTTCATTCTCAGGAAGCACCATTCTTTTCTTGCACAACCCTTTAAGTCATTATTGGTTTCTTTCCTTACCTTCCTTCTCTCCCTGCTTCACTTCCACCACTTGTAGGCATTGGAACCCCAAGGTGAGTAATGAAAATAGCATACACTGAAATAGCTAGTGTAAAATATTCTTTCAAACCTCTGTAGAGAATATGGTCTATCACACATGGCTAGTCTTCTTCAATAGGGTGGTGTTTGGGAAACAAGTGAAAGCCTGACTGTGTATGGCTTTAGTATAGAGAGTGGCTGGGGACCTACAGAGAGTAGGACTGAGAGGCAGGAAGAAAAAGATGCTGAAACATCTGAATCTCCATATGGAAAAGAATGGTTAAGCACTCAGCTGGTAACCCAAACTTCTGGGGTTTGTATTCACCAGCTGTTCTGAAGGAGAAAAAGCTTGTCAATCGTCTTCCTTAAATATTATAACCTAGTAAACTTCTCGTCTGTCTTATAGGATCACTATAACTAGGATCAATTCTACAGCACACAACAACATCCAGTAGAAAAGGCACTCTGCAAGTCACCAAGAAAAATATAAATAACCCAGTTTTTAAATTGGCAAAAGGTTTGAGTAGACATTTCTCTAAAGAAAACATATAAATGTCTAATAAGCACATAAAAAGATGCTCAATGCCATTAGTCACTGTTGTTGTTAAGTGCTGTCGAGTTGATCCTGACCCATAGCAACGCTGTATAGGTCTTCCAAGGGGTAGCTGGTGAGCTTGAACCATTGACTTTGTAGTTCAAACAACCCTGCAGTCTGACGCATTAGCGCAAAGTGCCACTAGAGAGATTAAAATCAAAACTCAATAAGATTCAATTTATTAAAAGCCAGCAAACTAAAATAAACTGAGCATTCTCTTACTAAGATGGCTAAGATTAAAAAAAAAAAAAAACAAAAAAAACACAGAAAATAAAAAATTTGATGAGAATGTGGAGAAATTGAAATCCTTATCTACTGCTAGTGAGGATTGCAAAATAGTAAAGCTGTTGTGGAAAACTATGTGGCAATTCTCAGAAAACGAAAACTAGAACTAACACATAACCCAATCATATGCCATTCCTAGGCATATACTTGTAAAACTTAAAAAGCGGAAACTTAAACAGAGACGTGTATACCACTGTTCATCTTAGCACTATACACATTAGCCAAAAGGTAAAAACAATCTAAATGCCAATTAACAGATAAATGGATAAACAAATAGAATTCATATATCCAACAGAATACTATTCAGTTTGTAGGAGAAATGAAGTCTTGAAACATGGTACAATATGATAGAGCTGAAAGATATGCTGAATTAAATAAACCAGTCATGAAAGGACAGCTATTATATAACCTCACTTGTATAAAAAGCTTATATTAAAGGACAAGAGGCCAATATACATAAGCCAAAGTTTGTTAGTGGTTACCAGGGTCAGTGAGGGAGTAGGGGAAGATTATTGCTTATTGAGTACTGAGTTTCTGTATATGGTGATGGAAAAATTGCATTGATTAAGGTTAGAATTATGCAGTTAATTATTGTAATTGTTGTCAATAAGTTGTACACCTGTGAAAAATTGAATTGGCAAAAGTTGTGTGATGGATATATTTACAACAGTAACACAACAACAACATAAAGAGTAACTATTAAGGTTGCTTATGTACAACCACACATCTTATAGGATTTGGTTCTTTGGTTTGGAGTGTTAGGGTCATGGTTTCATGGGACATTCCAGTTAATTGGCCTAATATTGTGTTTAGTGATCTCTTCTACTTCTTTGTATAGTGCTTGGGGTCTTAAAAGCTTGTAAACCGTCACCTAAGGTGAAACAGTTGGCTTCTATTCGTCACTTGCAGCAACAGAGGAGGAAGGAGATTTAGAAAAAGAAGGAGATAGACTGTGTGGGTAATTGCCTCTCTGACAAATGCCTCCTTTACTGTGAGGTCAGAATAAGTGAATGCTATTCAGGTGCTGTTATTGAACATTTGGATCAAAGATTCTGTTGAAGAACCTTGATCAAAAGAGGAAAAATACAGCATAGAGTCAAATGGACTTTGGACTATCTGGAGTCATGGAGGGTAGATGAATCCCTAAAACTATTGCCCTGAGATTATCTTTAAATTATCTTAAACTTAACTAGAAATGTCCCCTGAAGTTTAAAAAAAAAAAAAAAAAACAATCGATAGCTCAGTGGTGGTGGTGTGCCATTGAGTCAGTTCCGACTCATAGCAGCCCTGCATAGGGTTTCTGAGGCCGTAAATCTTTATGAGAGCAGAAAAACTTGTCTTTCTTCTGAAGAAACGACTGGTAGTTTCGAACTGCTAACCTTGAGGTTAGCAGCCTGACTCATAACCACTATGCTACCAGAGCTCCTTATTAGCTTAACTAGTAAAAAAAAAAAAGAAAAGGTCTGCCTTGATTGAGCATTATACTTTTTTAAGAACTCTGTATTTGGGATTAAATTGGCAGCTGCAACTCCAAAGATTCGATAGGAACCTTAGGAGGCAGTGAATTTATGTTAATGAGAGAAGAATGATTCATTAAAAGTTATGATAAAGGTTGCATAACTCAAAGAATATAATCACTGTCACTAAAGTTATGGCTAGGAGCTCCTGAAGCAGTGTATGTTTTTCTGTACATATTCTCAATGATAATAAAATTTAGAAGAAAAAGAATAAACCAATGACAAATATACTCATACATATAATTTTCCAAAATTGTGTGCTCTCTCTTTCTCCCTTTTTGCCATCATTTCAAAGTTAACTGGACCTATGAAATTAGAGACACAGAAATAGAGTATCCAATACTGTAAGCAACATAGGTAAATTCTTTAAAAACTGGTGCCAGTAACATTTCCCACAAAGACAATGTTCTACATTCTACTTTGGTAAACAGGACTGAAGTCATAAAACCTTGTGAGCAGCCATCTACCGTGGTTTCTCCCGGTCCAGAGCAGAGAAGAGTGAAGAACGTCAAAGACACATTAACAATTTGTCCAAAGGACTAATGGAACACACAAACCTCAGCCTCTACGACCTTAAGTCCAGGAGGACTACATGGTGTACAGCAACCACTGCTGACTGCTCTGAAAAGGGATCAACAATAGAGTGTCCCTGATAGAGTCGAAGAAAAACGTAGAGCAAAACTCAAAATCATAAATAAAAGACCATGCTTACTGGTCCGAGAGAGACTGGTAGAAACCCTTAGTCATCCTTCAAGTCTGGAACTGAACTCACTCCTATGCGAAAGCTTACAGCCAAACAGTAAACAGAACTTTAAAGTGAACCAGGACATCTGGTAGTATAGTGATTACAAAACTGGGTTCAGCAGGTCAAAACTACCAGTTGTTCGCACCGAGGGAGAAAGATGAGGCTTTCTGTTCCCATAAAGATTTACAGCCTCGAAAAGAGTCCTGGTGTGGTGCTGTGGGATAATGCACCAGACTGCAAAGCTGTTTGAACTGCAAGGTCGGCAGTTCAAGCTCACCAGCTGCTCCTGGGAAACCCTATATAGGGTCGCTATGGGTTGGAACCGACTCAACAGCGCTTAACAACAGCAAATCTTCTGTGCAGGGTTGCTATGAGTTGGAACCGACTCCATGGCACATCACCACCACCAGGACATACATCTAGGAGGTGTGCAGCCCTTAGACCAAGCCGTAGGGAGGAAAGGGTGAGAAAGAAGGATGAAGAGAAACACGAAACTGGGAGGAAGTGGGAAGAGTGCTGTTATGATGTGGGATCTCAATCAAAGTCATAAAAAAAATGTGAATGGATTGTTGAATGAAAAACCAATTTATTGTAAATTTACACTCAAATCACAATTAAAAATTAAAAAACAAAACAAAAAACCATGGACTAAAGCATTGAAAACGCAAACAGGACAAGTTACCACACTCTCAAGCTGTGATGTTGGAGAAGAAAATTAATGTGCTATCCACCTTTGGCTGCTGTCACGTTAGATTCAGAGGATGCCTCCTTAAGACTAGCCAGATGCCTTTGAGTAGATTCTGACTGAAAGCAGCTCCATGGATATCCGAATAGAATGATATGTGCTTTGTAGAGTTTTCAATAGCTGGTTACTTTCAGAAGTGGATCACCAAGCCTTTGTTCTGAGGTACCACCCAGGAACCCTCTCTGGGACTAGACTTCAGCCTTTCATGTAGGCAATAAATGGTGGCTATGAGTCAGAATTGACTCAAAGGCACTTAACAACAACAACAACAATAAATGTGTGGCTTAGGGGACCATTTCCCAAGTGCCACTGAGTCTTTTCTTTGTGCTGTGTTACATAATTATTCCCCAAATTTAGTGGGGAAAGAAGCAGGAAAAAATGAGTTGGGAAACAAGTTGAAGCTTGAAGAACTCGTTACATTTTTCATGGCAGTGAAGAATTATAACTTTGTTAGAAATACTATTAGTAACTACAAAGTAAGGAAGAAATTTCTGTGGTAAACATAGTTTGGTTCAAGTACCAAATAAGATATAAAGAGAAGCCTTCTTAAAATCCATTGCTGTGGTTGTTGTTAAGTGCCGTTGAGTTGGTCCAACTCACAGCAATCCTGTATAGGATTTCCGAGGAGCAGCTGATGGGTTTTGAACTGCCAACCTTGTGGTTTGTAGTCCAGTGCTGATCCTACAGCACCACACCAGGAGTCCGTTAAAATCCATAGAGTATTACAAATCATTGTTCTTTGCTGCCTTTGCTTGGGGCAAAGATTTTGTGCTTAGGGTCTTTCGCTTGCTAGTCTTTCAACATTTCACCAGAAAGCAGGAAGGCAAAGCAAGTGAACAGTAAATTATTTCATTTTCCTTCTTGTGGGTTGGTCCTGTTCAAGTTGTGTATATAGACAGTGAGACCTGAAAATGAGCTTTTGCAGTATTTGTGAAACTCAGTTCACTCTGTATTTGTCTCCTTAGTATCTCAGATGAATGAGAATTATGGTTTCAGTTGGGAAGTCCAAAAGTGATTTGTTTACTGTGAGTAAAAGGTTCAATAAGGGCAGTATGTCATTGTTAAGTGCTGTTGAATTAGTTCCGACTCATGGTGACCCTGTATAGGGTTTCTAAGGCTAGGCTGTTGGTTTTGAATGACCAATCTTGTGGTTAGCAGTGCAGTGCTTATTTTATGGTGCCACACTAGCAATATATGGCATTAAATTTGCTTTAACATTTTATGAAGTTTTCTGTTTTATTAAATTGGTTTTTATTAATGAGATTTTTAATATCACATTCATTTCATCTGTTACATAGTAAAATGTAAGTTTGAATAAAATCATTGTTTAGAATACGCTGAAGTTTAGTAATTATGTGTTGATGAAATGGGCTTTTAAAATTCTTAGCTTTGTTTCACTAATGATGTCTTCCCTATTATTTTCAAAGGTGGGAGATTCCGGTATACTGGCAGATGGCAAGTTAGTTCTAAATCTCAAATCCTTTCTGACATAATTCCTTAGGTTTTAGAAGCTTGTTTTGGGGTTAGTAAGCAACAGTTTTCTGTGTTTAGATACATGGACAGAGACACAGGCTGAATGGGTATGGAAGGAAGCGTGGGATATACATATATTTATATATCCTGCAATATATTTATATATCAGCTTGAAAGCTGATATTTGTACATGAGTTACCAAGGAAGGAAACAGGACAACTGTTGCTGCATGGAGGGGGTTGCAATCAGTGAGAGCAATAAAGTGTAGGATTTGGTGAATGTAAAACTGATGATCTTGTCTGTAAACCTTCATTCAATTCACACACACACACACACACACACACACACACAAAAGAGCTAGGAAGCAAATTTGGAAGAAGTAAGTTCTAAAAAAAAAAAAAAGAAAAAGTTTAGGAATGTATAATGAAATTCTAGTTTTCCTTTAGAACATGCTAGTGTTGCTATGTAGACATAGGTTCAATAGAACAAAACACTGTCTGGTCCTACGCCATCCTCACAATTGTTACCTTTGACCCTTTGTTGGCAGCCACTGTGTCAATCCATCTTGTTGGGGGTCTTCCTCTTTTCCGCTGACCCTCCACTTTGCCAAGCATGATGCCCTTCTCCAGGGAATAGACCCTCCTGATAACATCGCCAAAGTTTGAGAGACGAAGTCTCCTCATCCTTGCTTCTAAGATACATTCTTGTAATGATCAATAAAAACATCAGTTTCTGCAGTCTTTTTCACTTTATCTATTTTTTTGTACTGTATATAAAGTTGCAATGAGATATCTTTATTTTATGATCCTCTAATTTATATAGAAAAATGTGTTAATTTTTACTCAGAGTTATCCTGCCTGAATAATTAATTTTTAAAAAAGAACAACTCTATACCTAGCAAGTTTCAGAATTAAGATGTTATGCAATATCAGTCTTAAATGAGTGAAGAAACTAAAATCTGCAATATACACATGTACAATAAGAAATACAATGAACATAGAAAAATATAATCGCCAAAAAAGGAAGTAAAAGTTGAATATTTCACACATTCCCATTTGATCTCGAAAGAAAACTAAGGAAGCAACAGAGAAAATAGGCACCTGTGTGTAGCTGCAGAGTTTCCCCTCTAATCACTAAACTGACTTTGAGGTGAGCCTAGCACTTGTCGCTTCCCAATATGTCTAAAAGCAAAGTGTCCTACAGTCAAATTTTTGGTCATAAGTGGTTGATTCATTTCTGAAAAAAAAAAGACTCACTAATCAGAACCTTGTTTTGTTCAACAAGAAGACTTTGCTAATTGTTGACTTTTTTCTAGGAGAAGGAAAAAAATATATAATCAGGGATTTTAAGGATTTAAGAAGAGCTTATAATCAAAAGATTTGCAGTAGGAATTCACACAAAGAACTTACTGTGTTAAAAAACAACGTGAACCTTTTTTGAAACTTTGAAATGGGGTTATATACTAACTATGCTCATCTACATAAATATTTAAAAGAAAAAATAAATCCTAACTTTGTTTTGGAGTGCTGCAATGGATAGAACAGGTTTATGTGTGCTTGTTTCATTTAGAAACATTGGACAACTTTAAAAATTTTGTAACAACAAATTTGCAAACATGACTATGTTTACCTTTCAAGCAAAACTTTTTTTTTCTTTACAGCTTCTTATATTGTGATTGGAGTCTGCTGTGGTACTACTGTAGGATAAGCACTGGGCCGCAAGGTCGGTTAGAACCAAAAGGTCGGTGGTTCAAACTTACAGCTGTTCCTTGGGAACCCTGTGCAGGGTTGCTGAGAGTCACAACTGACTCTCACAATCACAATCACAGCATATTATGATTGGAAGAAAAACTAGCAAAATTAGTTAGAAGACTCTCAGGGTCAAGATGTTCTTTTCCTAAAAATTAGTCTAAAGTCCCCACCTCACCAAGAAATGCTTAGATATGAGTAAGAAACCAACTCAGGATTTGGCAAGTATAATGTAAAATTGACTAATTTAATGATCATACAGTAGTATACTGAAACCGCTTTAGAAAAGAATTTACAAAATTAGTAAAAACCATATTCTATTGATATTTTTATTATTTTTGCAACACCTGCAAACACTTACAAGTCACTAACTTTCAGTTCCTTAGTACTGTGAAGCTAGAAAAAAAGGTTTTCTTTAATAAAGTGATAATTCGAGTGGATTCCAAATTTGTTATTATCCAAAACTTATCTTCAGGATAATACCTTAGACCCAAAGGTCATTTGGGACCTCAAGATTAGTGGTTCAAACCCACCAACCGCTCCTTGAAAACCTAGACTAGGTTAATATGAGTCGGAACCAATTTGAGGTCTCCTGACAACAACAACAATCTTAATTTACTTTAGGTATTGCAAACAATACAGCTTTCCCTTAAAAACCTCATCAGCCTTACAATTACTTTACCTTCTAATCTTTAATTCATATAAAGGGATTTGTTACAGTTAGTCTGGGTCGATGACTCAATCTCTTCAAAAAGGATACAACATTGAAATAGACCTTCCTTGTACTTCCCTGGATCCATTTCACATTACTGATTATGTTCATGTAACTCCAAACACGAATGTGTTTGTTGTTGTTGTTAGGTGCCATCGAGTCAGCACCAACTCATAACGACCTTATTATGCACAGCAGAACGAAACACTGGCCAATCCTGGGCCAGCCTCACTACTGTTGCCACACTTGAGTCTATCAATGCTGCCACCTGGCCAATCCATCTCATTGGGGGTCTTTCTCTTTTTCTCTGACCCTCCATCTTACCAAACATGATATCATTCTCCAGCGACTGTTCCCTCCTGACTATATGTCCAAAGTATGAGAGTCGAAGTTTGGCCATCTTGGCCTCAATCTATCAATTCACTTCAAGGGGTCCTCAAAACACTGGAGAATGGGATCTACAGTTGTGCTGAAGTTAAACTGCAGATATGAAACGGGATATAGATCAGATGTAAGAAGTGGAAACAGGCCAAACTCTTTGAGGTGGCAGAAATCAAGATAGTGATTCCGCTGGTTGGGAAAGGGTTAGGGTCTAGTAGTGACATGAGAAGAGTTTCAGGATGAAGTTCAATGTGGTTTCATAATTGTGTTCAGTGTATGAAAATTCACCGAGTTACTCTTATATGACGTACTCACTTATATCCATCAAGTATATTACATTCAAATGCCTTGTTTTTAAAGGCACTTGCTCTGGTACACATTGTGTATTGATTCCCAGCTTGAGTCTTGGATCTTTGTCCAAGTACAGGTTGAAAGTGCCGCCTAGGTCCTGAATTCTAATGCTGGGTCTCCGTATAAGTATCCATGGGGAGCAGTGATCTCCACTGTAGTAACCCACAGCGTGGACCTGGGCTTAGGTCACTGACCTCCCAGCCACTTTATAATCCCCTGATAGGTGTGGCTGAGGTCAAGAGTATGAATCAAATTGAGCTGTAGGTAGCAGGGAAGCAGGGGAGTGTTGGCAGCAGGCCCAGGACCCTATAATCTAATATTCTCCCCACATTCATCTCCAACCTAGCTTCCTTGCTGAAAGCCACACCTAGGCAATGACGATTTTCCACTTGGGCTCTGCAATTGTTGTTTTTAAACCTTCGAGTCATCTCCAACTCATAGAGACCTTATGCACAAAAGACAAAATACTGCCCAGTCTTGTGCCATCCTCACAATTGGTATCTTTAAGACCATTGTTGCAGCTACTGTGTCAGTCTGTCTCATTGGGGGTCTTCCTCTTTTTGTTGACACTTCTTTACCAAATATGATGTCCTTTTCTAGGGATAAGGTGCCAAAAGTATGTGAGAAGTCTCCTCCAAGGAGCATTCTGCCCGTACTTGGTCCAAGACAGATTTGTTTGGTCTCCTGACAGTTCATGGCACTTTGAATATTCTTCATCAATATCACAATTTCAGTGCATCACTTTTTCTACTGTCTTCATTATTTTTTGCCCAACTTTCACAAGCATATGACCCATAGCTTGGGTCAGGTGCACCTTAGTATTCCAAGTGACATCTTTGCTCTTTAATACTTTAAAGATGTCTTATGCATCAAAGTTGCTCACTGCAACGTGTCATTTGATTTCATGGCTGCTACTTCTAGAGCATTGATTGTGGCTCTGTTGATATTTGAAACACCAGGAGTTTAGCTTCTGGTGTCAGAGCAACATGCAAATCAGCACAGTACTGGAAACTGACAGACATGGGGTGTGTGGAGGCTGGATGCAATTGTTGTTGTTGTTGTTGTTAAGTGCCATCGAGTTGGTTCTGACCCATAGCAACCCTTTATAGGGTTTCTGAGGAGCAGCTGGTGAGCTTGAACCACCGACCTTGCAATTCAAACGGCTTTGCAATCTGGCGCATTAACCCACAGCACCACACCAGGACACCTAGATGCAATTAGAAGGACTTAATTCCCATCTTACCTTTGCCATTTACTAGCTATGATCCTGTGACTAAGTTATATAGTCTTATCAAGCCTCAGATTCCTCATCCTTAAAAAGTATAAGAATAAATGGGAATAGAAGTAATTACTGTTATAAAAGAAGGTTGAATGAAAACAAGTATCATAGGCAGGAAGTAAAATAACCAGTATTGCATAAAGGAGATTGCAATCGCTGAAATGAAATGAAGTATATTATTTGTTGTTTAGTTTTGTTGTTAAAAAAGGGTGTATGATAATGCAGATAAAGTTATTGATATATTCTGTGGTGTATTCCAACCAAACCGACTATCATGTAGTAGATTCCAGGTCACAATGATCCTGTATAGGATTTCTGAGTCTGTAAATCTTTTTAGGATCAGACTGTCTCATCTTTTTCCTGAGGAGAGGCTAGTGGGTTTGAACTGCTGATCCTGAGGTGAGCAGACCAATGGTTACTGTGTTGTATAACCACAAAAGAAATCAAACTTATTGCCACCAAGTCAATTCTGACTCATAGTGATCCTACATATGGTTTCTGAGACTGTAAATCATTACATAAGCAGACAATGCCTTCTTTCTCCTGGGGAGCAGCTGGTGATTTTGAACTGCCGACTTGCAGTCCAAGGCTTACCATACAGTAAGGGTTTAATAAGTGGTAGGTTTTCTCAAAAGCCTGTGGCCCACAGATTTTTCAAAGTTAGTTGGTCCAGTTATGGGAATTATTCTCTTTTCTCTTGTCCCCTTCCCCACACCTCCATGTTCCCCATCAAACAATCCGTAAATCCATTGATTAGCATACCAGAATGTATTAGTGTCTTTCACCCCCTTGCTATGATGACTCAAGCTATAAACCTTTCTTATTTATTTCCCTTCAGAAGCCCCCCAGCTGCTCTCCCTACCCACAGAAAGTTCCTTACAATCAGGGTGATTTCTCTAAACTACAAGTTTAATCATGCCACCCACACACCCTGCTTGAAATTCTACAATGGTTTTCCATCTCCCTTAGAGTAAACTCAAAACTGTTTGCTATTGAGAACTATCTTACAAGACCTTGTTACTAGTTACCGTGCAGCCATCTTCGACTCGTGGCTGAACCATGTACCACAAGTTGCCTAGTCCTGCAACATCGTCACAGTCATTTTGGTCACTGTATGTTTTGAGTGCCTTCCAACATACGGGCCTCATCTTCGATATACCATTCTATTGTAATACATAGGGTTTTCTTGAACTGATTTTCAGAAGTAGATCACCAAGGCGTTCTTCCTAGTTTGTCTTAGTCCTGAATATGCTATCCACCAGAGTGCAACAAGCAGACAAACAGACAAGATCTTACACAGTGGATTTGCTTCTCTTTCTCTCTCCAACAATCTATATGTGAAAGAATTGAATTTTATTCAGTTCCTCTTCAACATGACAACCACCCACCTGCTATTCTTTCTGTTAGAAATACTCCTCCTCTCTACACTTCTCTTTGCTTCATCTCACCATTCATTCACTCCTTTTCTTCAGGACTGAGCCTACATTTTTTCAGGCCTTATCTGGGTTAGGCTGAGTGAGTGCCTTTTGCATGATATAACAACATCAAAGAGGCAATGACCATTCACTGCAGGCCTTGGCTGTTCAAAGCTCTTTGCCGATACCATACTTAATTCTCACAATAATGTTATCTGGGAGGTAGTTTTCTCATCCTACATTTACTAATTAGAAAACAGAGTGAAAAGTTAAATGCTACTGTGCTCACTTGCTCCCTCTCATCTGCACTTTTGCTCTTTGATCCTTTCTACTTAATGAGCATCCCTAATGCCCTCCTGCAATACAGTTGGATGAGTACTTTGAAAAGGTAAAAAAGGCTACTCTACATCCAACTTTATTGCAAATCCTTGTTTAATTTTCCTCTCTACTAGTTTTTGAGCTCCAGGAGCACAAAGACTAGGTCTGAATTTTTCCACCAGTGTCCAGCACAGTGCAACCTACAAATAGTTGTTGAATGGCCTTAGCATTCAACAACGAAACTGTCAGAAGTAGCCCTGGCTGGCCTGCAGATAGAGCCAGAGGGCATCAGCAATACTCTTCTTTTCCTACAGTGTTTGCAGGTCTGTATTTTCGGGGTTATAGAAGGAAGGCATTAAAGCAGAAAAATAATTATCAAGAATGTGCACTCTCTCTCCCTACACTTTTCTTGGCCATCTTGCTCTAGCTAAATTTTAAATAAAGACGGTTACTTCAGAAATGTAAGATGTGGATAGTAACTAATTCTATGTAACTTAATTTGTCCATAAAATGAGTTTTCAGAGATAGAGAAGAATAAGATTGAAATTTTTTACTGCCATGAAGAACAAACAGCTCAATTATTAATTTGCTTGTTGTAGTTGTTAAGTAGGAGTCCTGGTGTGGCGCTGTGGGTTAATGCACCAGACTGCAAAGCCATTTGAACTGCAAGGGCGGTGTTTCAATCTCATCAGCTGCTCCTCGGAAACCCTGTACATGGTCACTATGGATCGAAATCGACTTGACAGCACTTCACAACAACAACAAGTTGTTAAGTACAGGACTCCGGGTGTGGCACTGCAGGATAATTCACTGGATTGCAAGGTCAGTTTGAGCTGCAAGGTTGGTCGCTCAAACCCACCAGCCACTCCTCAGAAACCCTATACAGGGTCACTGTGAGTCGGTTCTGATTCATAGTGACCCTATATACAACAGAATGACAGTACACCATACTCACAATCTTTGTTATGTTTAAGTCTATTTTTGTAGCCAATGTGTCCATCTATCTTGTTGGAAGTATTCCTATTTTTGAATAACCCTCTGCCTTATCAAGCAAAATGTCCTTTTCCAAGGACTGGTCCCTTCTGACAACATGAGCAAATTACGTGGCACGAAGTCTCCCCGTGCTCGTTTCTAAGGACCATTCTGGATGTACGTCTTTCAAGACAAGATTTGTTTGTTTCTCTGGCAGTCCAGGGTGATTTCAATTTTTTTTTTTTTTCCAACATCACAATTCAGATGTGTCAGTTTTGTTCCTGTATTCCTTATTCATTGTCCAGATTTCACATGCATATGAGGTCATTGAAAATACCCGTGACTTGGATCAAGCACACCTTAGTCTTCAAACTGACATCTTTGTTCTTTAACAATTGAGAGGTGTTATGTAGCAGTTTTCCCTAATACAATATGTCCTGTCTTCTTAATGACCTTTTGCTTTCTTCATGTATAATGTTCTTGATGTCATCCCACAACTCCTCTGATCTTCTGTCATCAGTGTTTAATGCATCAAATCTGTTCCTGAGATGATCTTTAAATTCAAGTGAGATATACTCAGGTCTTATTTGGGCTCTCATGAACATATTTTGATTTTCTCCAGCTTTACCTTGAATATATATATGAGTAATTGATAGTCTGTTCCATAGTCTGTCCCTGGTCTTATTTTGGCTGATATATTAGGCTTTGCCACAGCCTCTCCACAGATGTCAATTTGATTCCTGGTGAGTTCATCTGGTGAGTTCCATGTGTATAGTTTACAACTGTTTACGTTGTCAGAAAAATGGTATTTGCAATGCATAAGTCACTGGCTATGCAAAATTCTATCATGCGATCTCTAACATCATTTCTATTACCAAGACCATATTTTCCAACTACCAGTCCCTCATCTTTGTTTCTAATTTTCAATCCGAATCAACAGTAATTAGGAATATACCTAGATTTCACATTTGATCAATTTTAGACTGAAGAAGTTGGTAGAATTCTTTTGTTTCCTCACCACTGGCTTTGGTGATTGGTGCATAAATTTGAATAATAGTTGTGTTAATTGATCTTCCTTGGGCATGTGTAGATTTTATCCTGTCTCAGACAGCATTATACTTCAAGATAGATTTTGAAATGTTCTTTTTGATGATGAATATAATGTCATTCTTCTATTTGTCTTTCCCTGTATAGTGAACCAAATGATTGTCTGGTTCAGAATGACCAGTACCTGTTCATGTCAGTGCACAGATGCCTAAAATATTAATATTTATGCATTCATTTCATTTTTCATGAGTTTCAATCTTCCTAAATTCATATGTTGTACATTTCACATTCCAATTATCGTTGGTTGTTTGCAGCACTCTCTCCTCATTTTGAGTTGTGTCCCATCAGCAAATGAAGGTCCTGAAAGCTTTGCTCCATCTATGTCATTAAAATTAACTCTACTTTGAGGAGGCAGCTCTTAGTCATATTTTGAGTGCCTTCCAACCTGAAGGCATCATCTTCTAGTACTATATCAAAGAGTGTTTCACTGCTATTCATAAAATTTTCAGGAGCTAATGGGGAGCTCTGGTAACATAGTGGTTACGAATCAGGCTGCAAACCTTAAAGTCAGCAGTTCAAAACTACCAGCTGTTCCATGGGAGAAAGATGAGGCTTTCTGCTCATGTAAAGATTTACAGCCTCGGAAACCCTGCACAGGGTCACTATGGGTCAGAATCGACTTGACAGCACTTAATAACAACAATCCCTCAGAAGTTAACTGCCTATTCTTTCTTCCTAGTCTTTTCATAGTCTGAAAGGTCTATGGTATTTGTACACCATAGGTGACCCTGCTGGAAATGAAGCACTAGGGGCACAGCAATTCTAAAGCCACCACAGTATAACTGACTGATGGATGCATGCCTAACTGGTAGATACATGGGGTAGAATGACCATAGGGCCCAGCAGTTCCACTCCTAGCTATATACCCAAAAGACTTAGAGCAGAAACTTAAACAGAGATTTGGAGTCCTGATGTGGTACCGTAGGATAAGCACTGAACTGATAACCACAAGGTAGGTGGTTCAAACCCACCAACCACTTCTTGAAAACCCTATCTAGGGTCACTGTGAGTCCAAACCGACTTCACAGCACTTAACAACAATCACAAACAGAAATCTGTACTTCGATGTTTATTGCAGCACTATGTGCAGTAGCGAAAAGGTAAAGGTAAATGCTCAATTTGGTACATACTCGTACATACAATGGACTACTGCTGAATGAGTAGGAGAAATGAAGCCTTGATACATGCTACAATATTGATAGAACTGGAGATATGCTGAGTGAAATAAGTCAATCATTATAAAAGACAAATAGTGCATGGCTCCACTTACATAAAAAGAAAGAACAGGTCAATATATAAAGCCCAGAGTTTACTAGTGGTTACCAGAGGCAGGAACCAAAGGGCAAAGGATGGGTATTATTTTGGGAGTACTGATTTTTGGTTTACAGTGATGGGGAAAAAAAATGCATTGATTAAGGGCAGGGCTGCACATCTGCTTATTGTAATGGTTTTCAATAAATAAAAACAATTCACTTGTAAAAAGTCAAATTGACAAAAGTTGTGAGATTGGGTTAATGCTGTGCTTAATGCTTTCATTCTATCTCCTAGTTCCTTGCATAAGGAGCTCTGGAGCACTGGTAGCATAATGATTATGAATTGGGCTGCTAACTTCAAGGTCAGCAGTTTGAAACTACCAGTCATTCCACAGTGGGCGAAAGATGAGGCTTTCTGCTCCTGTAAAGATTCACAGCCTCGGAAACCCTATGCAGGGTCACTATGAGTCGGAACAGACTCCATGGCACACCACCACCACCAACTCATCACATAGTGTAAAACCAACAGTCTCTGTTCATCTGGTGCAACAGAGAAAACAGGAGATTCAGGTGAAGGGTATAGAATGTGTGGCTAATTGCCTCCATGAACAACTGCCCTTTTCACCAGGAGACCCGAAGAACTGAATGCTCCTAAGGTACCATTACTGAACGTTTTTATCAAAGATTCTCTAGAAGAATCCTGACAAAAAGAAGGAAAATACAGGACAGAATTGCAAGTTCTCATGATCTGGAGCTATGAAGGCTGAATGAACCCCCACAAATATTGCTGAGATCTTTAAACCTTAAACCAAAAATATCCCTCGAAGTCTTCTGAAAACAAAACAATAGCTTAACTTAAATAGTAAAGAATGTCTGCCTTAAGCATTGTGCCCTTTTAAGAAGAAATTGACAATTTGAAAGATTTGCTAGGACATTAAGGGGCAGTGAGTTTATATGAATGGAGGAGGAGCACTTTGGGAAGAGAGGGTAAGAAATGTTGTATGACTTAAATAATATATTCAGTGTCACTAAGTTGTACATGCCAAAATTACTGAACTGGTGTTTATTCTCAACAATACAATAACAAAACTAAAATAAATTACTAAAAAAAGAACCTATGGAACAATCCTACTCTGCACTAATAACAGCAACATGCTTGTAAACATCCATGATGGACCCTTTTATCAGACTTAGGCAGCATGGAACTGACACCAATAAACACGAGGCTCTGGTTACTGTTTTTACTGCTTTTGTCTCTGATCTAGGAGTGTCTTGTCTTCTGCTAACATCCATGTAAGTGTAAGTAAGATGGAAATCTCAGACCCTGCAGAATTCTTGACAATGACCTGTGTGCTGAAGATGAATACTACGGAGTAAACAAAGCAGATCAAGGGGGACAGGGAGTATTGAAGGGCTTGCTGTAGTAGATAGATTAGCAAGAAAGTTTCCTCTGTTAGGGTGACTTTGAATCAGCAACATGATAAAGTGAGTGTTATGAATTGAACTGTGCTCCACCAAATCATGTGTTGGAATCCTAGCTTCTATACATGTGGCTATAATTTGGTTTGAAAATAGGGTCTTCCTTGTTATGTGATGTAAATACCTGAATAGGGTGAGTTCTCCATCTAATCCCTCTGAGTTATAAAAAGAGTAGAATGGACACTGAGAAAGAGAGACTATGAAGGCAGATGCATGCACAGGGCTTGCTGGCAGCTGTTAGAAGCGTAAATAGATAAGCCATGCCTTGAATTCTGATTTCTATCCTTGTGAAGTGTGAGAAAATATATTTCTGTTCGTTAAAGCCACAAGAGAAAGAAAGAAAAGAATGCCAAGACAAAACAAAACAAATCAAAACAAAAAACCTCATGCATTTGCTGATTAAAAAGAAAAAGAGACATTTAACTTAGGTGAAATGCAAAGTGGCCCTAAATTTCAGATTTACCATCTGTGTTTGTGAAAGAAAGGCAAAGATCATATTCTTGTTGCGTGAATATACATGTAACAATTACTTAAATTCCAGTTTAACTTATATACAAAGTTCAGAGCTTTCTAGAAAAGAAGCATTTACATTATAGTAATAACTCACCCACTTATTATCAACATGTTACTTCTATTGTTTTCTTATCCTAAATCACCATATATTTCTAGATACAGACTTACTTTAGCAAATGAATGCCTTAAATCATCATCTCTGGTAGCGTAGTGGTTACGAATTGGACTGTGAACCGCAAGGTCAGCAGTTCGAAACTACCAGCTGTTCCACGGAAGAAAGATGAGGCTTTCTGCTCCCGTAAAGATTTACAGCCTCGGAAACACTGTACAGGGTCGCTATGAGTCGGAACTGACTCCACGGCACATATCAACAACAACTCAATAAATGGAGTCCTGGTGTGACGCTGTGGGTTAATGCGCCAGACTGCAAAGCCATTTGAACTGCAAGGTCAGTGGTTCAAGCTTACCAGCTGCCCCTTGGAAACCCTGTATAGGGTCGTTATGGGTTGGAATCGACTCAACAGCACTTAACAACAACAACAACAGAGCATATAGAAGATGCTCGAGAACCGGAAGAGGATGTTGTTCCAATTTAAAATGGGATGGTAGGCACAGCTTTGTGGAGAAAGAGGTATCTGAACTTAGACATTTAGGAGGTAAGAGAGCGAGAGAAGACCAGATTTCCATCAAGGGCCCTAGGGTTCCTATTTTAACAAGGAACAGCAGGAAGACCCATGTTGCTGTGGGTGGTAAAGGATGATGTGGTGGGAGTGGATTGCAGGTCATGTAATGGAAAGCTTTGTCAGTCATTTTAAGGACTTTTGATCTAGACATTCATTTATTCATCAAAACTATACTGAATGCCTGTTTCATATCAGGGAGCCCTGGTGTGGCACTGCAGAATGAACACTGGACTTTAAACATGGGGCTGATGGTTCTAACCCAACAGCCGCTCCTCAGAAACCCTACCCACTTGCTGTGAGTCAGAACTGACTCAACAGGACTTAAAACAATCACACACACACACATTTTGTATCAGGGTTTATGTGAGGTCCTGAAATTGTAATAGATTTGTAATACTTACCTTCAGATATAATATATGCATTTTAGCAGTGTATGGTATAGTGGGGTTTGCCTAAACAGAAACAAAATCTAGCGAGCATGCGTGTGCCTCGTTAAGGTCTTCATACATACACACACACACACACACACATATTTGCTCATTTGATACTGAGGACAGTATATAAGTACTGTGTTTGTGGCACTGTAGGATAAGCGCTAGACTGCAGGTGTTAGTTCTAACCCACCAGCTGCTCCTTGAAAACCCTATATAGGCCTACCATGCATCAGAACCAACTCAACGACGCTGAACAGCAAGTATATCAACTTAAGCTGGGGAAGCTGAGACAGCATGGTCAAGTATCTTGCCCAAGGTTACATAGGCATCTGCAGAACTAGGGTTCAAATCCAGGTAGTCTCTCATCCCAGCGCTCATGCTCTTAACCACTGCTCAACATAGCCTTTTAAAGCCAGTCTCTTACCAAGGAAATCCCTGTGGAGTAGCAAAACAATGGGAGGGGCATTTGAAAAATGGAAAATGCCAAGCATTAGAGTCTAGCAGATCAGAGGTGGGACTCGGACCTCCCCCTCATATTTATTCAGGCAATTTACATAGCCTCTTTCATCTCAGTTTAGCTAATCCTTAGGAATGGGGAGAATAATACCATGTAGGTTATCAAGATTTAATTAAATTAAAATGGGAACATCATAGAAGAGTACTTGACTCAACAGGGCACTCAATGAATATGAATTTTTTCCCCTTTCCATGCACAAGGCATTTGGAACATCCAGTGACTACATTTTCCTTGTAGGTCTATTAAATAGAATACTCAGGCAAGTAGTATTTTTCTTGTCTTACAACAAGGCATACAGGACAAGATTCTGTAAATAGAGATAACATCCTTTTCTCATTACAAGATGTGGGGGTTAGTTTCGTTGTGAAAGCTGAATTGAATTATTTTTCCTCTGGTCACTGAAAGCCATATATCTGGCTCAGGTATGACCTACCCTGCTTACCTTTCAATATAACACCTTCTGTGTTATATTACCCACAAGCTGGGACTGTGCTGTTTGTAAATGCCTATTGTAGCTCAGGAATATACTGTTATATTATTGAAGAGGCTTTTCATCCTGACAAGTTGACACAAAGAACCATGCTATTGTTTTCTAATGCTGAATTTTTTTTTCTGTTTTGACTTATTAGATCCATGTATAACCAAAAAAACAAAACAAAATCCAAATGCCAAAACTATAATGGCATTCTCAGAAGCAGAAGGTTAGTAAAAAGGTAAAAATTCCTGCAATGTGAAAACATAGGTATTAACTAGCACTCTGGGGAGTCACTCTCCAGCTTGTACAGAGTCAGGGGCCTAGCTGCAATCGTGAGCATTACATAATTCGTCTATCTGTGCCTCATCTGGAAAACGATGGTAGTAACTGTGCAGCCTCATAGTTTGGTCATGAGGATGAGATTAGTCAGTGTTTGTAAAACGGCATCTAGCGAAAGCTACATGGGTTTGACTGTTGTCACTATTTTAAGTCTGGCATGACACCTTGATTGTATGTGTCTTCCTATGAAAGCCAGAGAAGGTTTGGCTACCAAATATATGAGCCCTAAACACTTAAGAAAAATAAACGTGGCTCATTTGGTAATGGTCAGTAAGTATCACAATTAAAGACATAAGTTGTTAAGTGAAGCAAAAGGCTTGTTTCCTTTGCAAATGGAGAATCAAGCTTAATTCTGTTACTGTTCTTCCTCGTTGGGTGTATATGAAATTAAATAATCAAGACTCTGCTCCCTGGCTGCCGTGGTGGTCTCAGGTAGTCAATTAGATGCCGACAATGGGCAATAGAGTCAGATTTCAGTGGAAGTATCTGGTAGCATAGTGGTTATGAATTGAGCTGCTAATCTCACAGTCAGCAGTTCGAAACTACCAGCTGCTCCACGGGAGAAAGATGAGGCGTTCTGCTCCTGCAAAGATTTACAGCCTCAGAAACCCTGTACAGGGTCACCAAGAGTCGGAACCGACTCCACGGCACATAACAACAACATAGCATCTAAGCAGCAGTCTTCTGTGACTGCAGACCTTCAGTATAAGGCTCAATTAAGGGGCTCTGGCACAGAGCATCCAAGACTGACCACAGTTGACACTAGTGAGAACAATTTGCGATCCTGCATTCAGAGCACGTTGCGGTGGTGGTGGTGTGCCATGGACTTGGTTCTGACTTTTTTGTTGTTGTTGTTAAGTGCCATTGAGTCGGTTCCGACCCATAACGACCCTGTAGAGGATTTCCAAGGAGCAACTGGTGAGCTTGAACCACTAACCTTGAAGTTCAAACCGACTTTGCAGCCTAGCGCATTAACCCACAGCGACACACCAGGACTCCGACTCTTAGCGACCCTGTATAAGGTTTCCGAGGCTGTAAATCTTTATGGGAGCAGAAAGCCTCATCTTTCTGCCACGGAATGGCTGGAGATTTCAAACTGCTGACCTTGAGGTTTGTAGCCTGATTCGTAACCACTACGCTACCAGAGCTCCTTCAGAGCACATTTCCTTCTAAAAATAAGTTTGCCTCTTTGGTTTCAAGTAATCATTTGGGGACCGCTTGTGTTGTCCAGAAACCTATAGTTTCAATTATAGACCGCTTTACTCCAAAGAGATAGGTTAAGATCTTGACACTTACATTGCTACTGTTAAGTATATGGAGTCAGTTCTGACCCATAGCGACCCTGTATAGAGTTTCTGAGGATCGACTGGTGAGTTTAAACTGCCTATTTTGTGGTTAGCAATCCAGTGTTTATCCTATAGTGTCACACCAGGACTTCAATTAAAGTTTAAGCTAATGATAATTTTGCCCTAATTATGCAAGCACTTTTACTTTGGAAA
>NW_006408640.1:8709750-8711744 GCF_000296735.1 Chrysochloris asiatica | reverse complement strand
CAGTGTTCAGATGAGCTACAAAACAAAGACAGACTAGGAAGAAAGAGTGGCAAACTACTTCTGAATCGCTAGTGACTGAAAACTCTATGAATAGCAGAGTAAAGCATAGCTAGCCATCATTTAATATTACCTCCATGAGGAGTAGCTATTCAGCTAAGTACTTTTACTTCTGCTAGAATGACAGTAGTTGTTGTTGTTGTTGTGTGCCGTTGGAGTCGGTTCCAACTCATAGAGACCCTGTATAGAGTTTCTGAGTCTGTAAATCTTTACCAGAGCAGAAAGCCTCATTTTTCTCCCATGGAACAGCTCATAGTTTCTAACTGCTGACCTTGCGGCTCGCAGCTCAATTCATAACCACTATGATGGAAAATAGGCTGTATGTCTGCACCATAAACCTACTGTAAACATGTGATGGACTCATACTGTAAAATCATGGAAGTTAAGTGATACTAGAGTTCGTACTATTGCTATGCAGCCGAAACTTGCTACTTATCACAGTAGGATGTGGAATATTGTGTTTGTGAACTACCTTTTGCCAATTGACTTAGCTCTCCCCAAGACTGGTTCTAAGCTTGCAAACTCAGTGACTCATTTTCACAAAGTGTTTGGTTATGGCTAAGAAGTTTTCATTTTTGCTCCTCTTTTCTCTACTATATACATATAGCATATACAATTACATATGTAGAAATATCCACTGCCAAACCTGTATAGATAATCCTGGGTGTAGTCCTGTCCGCCTATCCATACCTGCTTACCTTGCAGTCTGCCTATGTATCCAATTATAGGTTATTGTTTGTTATTAGCAAGATTAATCTTTCACTGTAGCTTTGTATTTATTCCTAACAGATTAAAGTTACTGGAATCAGCTGACAGTTATCCTTCTATTGCAAAATATGATAGATACATAAAAGAGTAATGCATTATCGTTCTGTTGTGAAGTATTGTTGTTGTTGTTATTAAGTGCCGTCGAGCCGATTCCGACCCATAGCAACTCTGTATAGTGTTTCCAAGGAGCGGCTGATGAGCTTGAACCACCAACCTTGTGAAGTATATATACCTAGTAATTGCAGACTTTGGGATAGTGTGTTGTGTGATATTTGCTCGTTTTAGAGATACCTATAAATGATCTTCTCTTGCAACATTGATTTTTATATTCCAATAGGAATAACATAAATGTTTCTTAATATAAGATGTATGGGCTCCAATGATAAAGATAACACACAGAGCAGGTCCCTGTGATCAATAAATTGAAACTATCTTTTAATTTTCCAACTACTCAGTGATATCTTGATTAAGCCTAACAATAACCAGGGCAGGAAAACTGTTCTACAGGAAAGAACTGGTGGTAGGGGCATCAATGTCCCAGGGAGCAATGCTGAATGAAGAAGAGTTCTTATTAGAATGGGAGAAGAAAAAAACTTGGCTGTCATATGGCAGTTTCCAGATGCTATACCAAATAAGTCAAGGAAATGACCCTCCACTCCTCCAGAAACCAAATTACTGCCATTGAGTTTGTCCCAACTCAGCAATCCTGTAGGACAGAGTAGAAGTGCTACATAGGGTTTCTAGGACTATAAATATTTATGGAAGCAGACTGTCTCATCTTTCTACCATGTAGCAGCTGTGGGCTTGAACCATTAACCTTTTGGTTAGCAACCCAGCACTTAGTCCACTGTGCCAATGTATCTCCTTAATTCATCTCTGTTGTTATTCTTGTTAAGCACCATCAAGTATGTTCTGATTCAGCGACCCTGTAGAAGAGAATCTGAGGAGTAGCTGGTGGGTTTGAGTCACTGACCTTTCAGTTAGCAGTCCAATGCTTATATCCCAAGGATGGTCAAGTGTACATGTTTAGAGAGGCTGTTTAAAGCACATTCGGTAATTCTCTGAAGTTGAAATCATATATTTATATATTTTAATTTAAGGTTTTTATTGTGGATTGAGTGAAAGTTTACAGGGCACATCATCAGTTTCACATTCAACAATTCATATAA
>NW_006408640.1:8704507-8705811 GCF_000296735.1 Chrysochloris asiatica | reverse complement strand
GTCTTACGCTGAAGGCCAGTTGGACAACCTTCTGTGCTGTAGGCTGTCTGAAACTCAGTTCAAACTTGCTTAGAATCTGTAATTACTCAATTTGAAAATGTCTTTGAAACCTGGAAAGTTGAGAAAGTGAGTGAGAGAGGAGAAGAAGGTGGAAGGAAGGGGGAGAAATTGTCACAGTATTTGAAACTATGAGTTCAGGAGAACATAAAGTTACTCTATCATTGTTAAAGACACTAAATTTTATTTTTATATGACCACAATTTTCTGGTGTTCAGAGGTTCTATTTCATTGGTCAGAGCTATAGAACTTTCAGGTTCATTGATTATGAAATTCCCTTAATTTGGAAATGAAATGACTTCATTCACAGGCAGCAACTTTACAGTATTCTTTCTTGTTATTGTTGTTGGTTGCCTTGGAGTCCTTTCTGACTCATAGCAACCCTATGTGTACAGAGTAGAACAGCTCTATAACAAGGCTGGGGTCTTCTGCAGCCAATCATCAGGCCTGGCTTCTGGGTGGTCCAAACTTCAACTTTTTCAGGTAGTGTTGAATGCTTAATGTTTTTGTGCCAGCCAGGGGATCTTTAGGAGGATAGTTGTTATTCTTTCTAGAAAATGGGAGCAGAGATAGTGGAGAGGAAAGGAAGAGATTTAGAGATTCATATTTCTCAGGCAAATGAAGAGCACTGTACTCAGACATCTATTTTCACAATCACTTTTCCCATCATCCAAAATAACTAGTCTCTAGAATAAGCAATGCACTGCTAACCAAAAAGTCGATGGTTCAAACACATCAGCCTCTCCTCGGAAACACTATACAGGGTGGCTATGAGTTGGAACCAACTAGATGGCACTTAAACACAACAACAACAGTTGTATAAAGCATACGGTTCTCACCTGCCTTTCTATGATAGCTATTAATGAACACTGGTTTATCCACATGTCCATTTTTGTTATCTTATAAAAGTTGAATCATATAATATTTGTCCTTATTTACCTGGATTTACACCCTCCAGGTCCATCTATGTTATAATTTGTTTCAAGGACTCATCATTGCTCTTTGAGGTCTCATGGTATTCTATTTATGTATGTACAACAATTTGCTTATTCATTCATCCATTGAGGGACCCTCAGTTGCTGCTATTTATTTGCTATTGTGAATAAAGTAGCAATGGACATAGGCATGTATGTGTCTACTGATAGGTAGCAGAGTGGTTATGAGTTGGGTGCTAACCTCAAGGTAAACAATTTGAAACTACCAGCTGTTCCACAGGAGAAAGATGAGGCTTTCTGCTCCCATAAAGA
>NW_006408640.1:8698979-8704237 GCF_000296735.1 Chrysochloris asiatica | reverse complement strand
CAGAAACCCTCAAGAGTGTTATGCTCTGTCCTATAGGGTCCCTAAGAGTTGTAATCAACTTGATGACAATTAATTTGGATATATAACTAGGATATATACCTAAGAATGTAATTATATGTCTAGTTTTGGGATTTGTTTTTTGAGAAATCACCATACCATTTTCCATAGTGGTTGTACCATTTAACAGTCCCACCAACAAAGGATAAGGTTTCCAAACTCTCCACATGCTCGCCACCACTTGTTATCTGTTAGTCTCTGTGTGTTTGTCTGTTAAAATCAGTGCTGGGGTAAAATGGTACCTCTACCACTCATCTGTCAGTTTGTTGTACTGTGGTGGCTTGTGTGTTGCTGTGATGCTGGAAACTATAAAATACCAGTAGGGTCACTCATGGTGGACAGATTTCAGTGGAACTTCCTGACTAACACAGAAAGAGAGGCAGACACTTCTGAATTGTTGTTGTTAAGTGCCGTCGAGTCGGTTCCCACCCATAGTAACCCTGTATAGGGTTTCCAAGGAGTGGCTGGTGAGCTTGCACCGTAGACCTTGCAGTTCAAATGGCTTTGCAGTCTGGCGCATTAATCCACAGTGCCACACTGAAAATCTAATGTGTTGCATAGGAACATTGTCAGATATAGTGCCAAAAGACCAGTCACTCAGGTTGGAAGTCACTCAAAATACAACTGAAGAAGAGCTGCCTCCACAAAATAGAGTTGACATTTATGATGTGAATGGAGCAAAGCATTTGGAAACTTCATTTGCTGATGGGGCATAACTCAAAATGGGAAGAAACAGCTGCAAACATCCATAAATAACCTGAGTATGGAACATACAAAGTATGAATCTAGTAAAATTGGAAGGCATCAAAAATGAAATGGAACAAATGGACTCCTTTGGCCATTCTGAATCTGACAGTCTTATGGTTTACTATGCCTGACAAATTCAAGACTAATGGTGTCTCATTCATCATCCAAATGAGCACAATGCTGAACAACAATGCTGTCTATGATTGGATAATAACCATATGCCTACAAGGAAGGAGCTCTGGTAGTGTAGTGGTTACAAGTCAGGTTGCTAATCTCAAGGTCAGCAGTTCAAAACTACCAGTGTTTCTGTGGGAGAAAGATGTGGCTTTCTGCTTCTGTTAAGATTTACAGCCTTGTTGTTGTTGTTGTTAAGTGCCATCGAGTCGGTTCCAACCCATAGCGACCCTGTACAGGGTTTCCGAGGGTGTAAATCTTTACGGGAGTAGAAAGCCTCATCTTTCTCCTGCAGAGCGGCTGGTAGTTTCGAACCGCTGACCTTATGGTTCGCAGCCCGATTCGTAACCACTACGCTACCAGAGCCATGGAAACCCTATATAGGGTTGCTACGAGTTGGAACTGACTCCACAGTATGTAACCACCACCGCCACCACCACAGCTACAAGGAAGACCAGTTAATATGTTATTCATATTTTCACACAAACCATTAAAACCAGTGATGATGAAATTGAAGCATTCTACCAACTTCTTCAGTCTGAAATTGGTCAAGCATGCGCTCAAGATGCATTGATAATTGCTGGTGATTAAGATGCGAAAGTTGGAAGCAAAGGGACAGATCAGTAGTTGGTGATAGAAATGATGCCTGAGATCTCATGATAGAATTTTTCAAAACCAATGGCTTATTCATTGTAAATAACTTGAAACAACAGCAACAACATAAAATGCTTTGAAACTTCTAAAGTTGATGGCAGGAAAACAAAGAGTCACTGTACCAAAAAGAATTGGTCAATGTGCAACCATTTCAAGAGGTAGCATATGATCAAGAACTCATGGTCCTAAAGGAAGAAGTCCAGCTGCACTTAAGGCATTGGTGAATAAAAAAACTTTAGGAACTGATGGAATATAAACTGAAATATTTCAATAAACTGATGCAGCGCTGGAGGCACTCACTTGTCTGTGTCAAGAAATTTGGGATACAGCTACATACCAATCATCACTATTGAAAGAAATTTATAATATGCCTATTCTAAAGAAAGGTGACCCAGTGAAATGTGAAAATCATCTAACAGTATCATTAATATAAAATGCAAGTGAAATTTTGCTGAAGATAATTAAAAACGCTTGTAGCAATACATCAACAGGGAGCTGCTAGAAATTCAAGTCAAATTCAGAAGAAGACAAGGGACTAGTGGTATCATTGCTGACATCAAAGGATCCTGGCTAAAAGCAGCAAATGCCCTAAAGCAGATTACTTGTGCTTTATTGACTATGCAAAGGCTTTCAACTGTGTGGATCATAATAATTTATGGATAACATTGGGTAGAGTGGATATTCCACTTAATTGTGCTCATGAGAAAACTGTACATAGATCAAGAGGCAGTTGTTTGAACAGAAGGAGGGGATACTGTTGTTGTTAAGTGCTGTGGAGTTGGTTTTGACTCATAGTGACCCTGAAGGGTCACTGAGGAGAGGCTGGTGAATTTGAGTGGCTGACCTTGTGGTTCAAACCGAACTTGCAGTCCAGTGCACTATCCCACAGCACCACACAGGAGTCCAAAAGGATACTGAATGGTTTTAAATAAAAAAATGTGTGTTATCATTTCACCAAACTTCTTCAGTCTTTATGTTGGGCAAGTTATCCAAAAAGCTGGGTCATATGAAGAAGAAAGTGGCATCCAATCGGAGAAAGACTTATTAAAGGCCTGAGATATTCATATGACACAACCTTACTTGCTAGAAATGAAGAGAATTTAGAATACTTACTGATGAAGGTCAAAGCTACATCCTTCAGTATGGATTGCACCTCGATGTAAAGAAAACAAAAATCCTCATCACCAGACCAATAAATAACATCATGCTAAATGGAGAAAAAGGAGCTCTGGTAATGCAGTGGTTACGAATCATGCTGCTAATCTCACGGTCAGCAGTTAGAAACTACCAGCTGTTCTACGGGAGAAAGATGAAACTTTCTGCTCCCATAAAGATTTACAGCCTTGGAAACCCTGTACAGTGTCACTGAGTCAGAACCGACTCCATGGCACATAACAACAACAACAACAACAACAAATGGAGAAAAGATTGAAGCTTTTGAAGACTTTATTTTGCTTCGATCCACAATCAACACTCATGAAAGCAGCAGTCAAGAAACCAAAAGACATACTGAATTTGGGAAATCTGCAGCAGATTTGGGAAATCTGTTGTCGGAGGCACCATTGTCTAAAGAAGGATATCATGGTTGGTAAAGTGGAGGGTCAAGGAAAAAGAGGAAGACCTCCAACAAGATGAATTGACACAGCGGTAGCAACAAAGAGCTCAAACGTAACAACAATTATGAGGAAGAGGCAGGACTGGGCAGTGTTTATTTCTGTTGTGTATAGGGCTGAAATGGATCTGACATCACCTAACAACAGCAACAACAATAATGTCATCTAATTGAAGTTTTGATTTTCATTTCTCTAATGGCTATTCATTGACAGCTTGAATATGTTTGAACAGGGTGATGTAGCAAAATCTTACAGTCATATTTACTTCAATTGTTTTCAAGAGATACATTTCCCTGGGGTTTTCTCTGAAGAAAAATAGTTGTCCTCATTCACTGATTCAAATACTTATTCAATAAGTATTTGTTATAGGTTTGATGTTTGTAAAACATTATGTATGATTTCACTTGAAATTATACATTCTTCCATTGTTCATTTATCCATTTATTTGCTTACCCAATATTAGCACATATTAATATATGCCAAGAGTTATTCCTGGCACTGAGACTGTTGATAAAACAGTATAACAAACAAGGTCTCTGCCCTCCCTAAAGCCTCAGTGCCACTGGGGTATTCAGAAAACACACAAGCATACTCAAACATATGCGAGAGCTTCAAAAAGTTAGTGGAAAAAAAGTCTATTATCTTTCAATTCTATTTTTTCATTAACTATTTAAAAATTTTTTTTATTGTGAATCTGTTTGTAGAGCAGATCAGTCTGCTATTAAAAAATACGTACCCAATTGTTTCATCTCACAGATTGCAATCCCCACGATGAAATATCATTTCTACTACTTCCTCTCAACCCCCAGCAAGATGGATTGGCAAAATGGCAGCATCAATGGGCTCAACCGTGGCAACAATAATGAGGTTGGCCCAGGATCAGGCAGTGTTTTGTTCTGCTGTGCATAGGGTCTCTATGAGTTGGTACTGACTCGATGGCACTTAACAACAACAATGGAGTCCTGGTGTGGTGCTGTGGATTAATGCATAAGACTGCAAAGCTGTTTGAACTACAAGGTTGGCGGTTCAAGCTCAATAGTCGCTCTTTGGAAACCCTGTATAGGGTCACTATGGGTCGGAACCAACTCGACGGCACTTAACAACAACAATGGCATAGCCTCAGGAGTTCCACCTGTCTGTCCAACCAGTAAGCCTGCTCTTTTTTTATGAATTGAGTGTTGGTTCAAATTTTCCTTCCGCTCTACCCAGGATCTGGAGTTCTGGTGTGACACTGTGGGTTAATGTGCCAGACTGCAAAGCTGTTTGAACTACAAGGTTGGCAGTTCACGCTCACCAGCTGCTCCTTGGAATCCCTATATATAGGGTCGATGTAAGTCAGAACCGACTGGAGGGCACTTAACAACAACAACAACAAATCCAGGACCTACTAATGTGATCCTTTCAGAGTAATAGTTGGTAGTGGTAGCATAGCAGCAGCTAGACTCAAGATTGTGGAGACTGATGTTCTTCCATGAACTTTTAGCAGCGCCCTTGTACGTAACATCATTTGGGAGAGAAGGGAGGAGTTGTATTAACTCCTTTTATCTAGCTATCAGTTTCTCATATTCGTCTACTTTAGTTGAGAAGCTTTAATGAAATCTGTTCAGCATTATGTTGTTGTTGTTAAGTGCTGTCGCGTTGCTTTCAACTCAGAGTGCTGCCGCATAGGGTTTCCAAGGAGTGTCTAGTGCGTTTGAACTGCCGAATTTGTGGTTAGCAGTCTAGTGCTTATTCTATAGCACCACAGCAGGACTTCAGCACCATGGCAACACATAAACCTTCATTTGATGATTACTTTCTGTGTCTGAGGTGCACTGGCCAGAAATTTAACCCTGGACTCTCCCCAGTTCAATTTCTGGATTACCAGACTAAGATGTACTGGGGAGCCACTTACAAAAATAAGCCAATGGAAACTCTCAGGACCACAGTGGTTCTTTCCTAAGCGTAACAAGGGGATGGCACAGGAATGAAGAGCATTTCATTCCATTCTGTATATGCCAACTCCATAGCAGC
>NW_006408640.1:8697121-8697844 GCF_000296735.1 Chrysochloris asiatica | reverse complement strand
AGGTTGGCCCAGGATCGGACATTGTTTTGTTCTGCTGTGCATGGGGTCGCTATGAGTCAGTTCTGACTCGATGGCACCTGACAACAACAACAAATAGTGCCATATTAGTGGTGGTGGTGGTGGTTGTGTGCCATGGAGTAGGTTCTGACTCATAGTGACCCTGTATATGGTTTCTAAGGCTGTAAATCTATATGGGAGCAGAAAGCCTCATCTTTCTCCCATGGAACAACTGGGAGTTTTGAACTGCTGACCTTGGGATTATCAGCCCAACTCATAACCACTACTCTACTAGTTGTTGTTGTTAAATGCTGTCGAGTCGGTTCCGACCCATAGCGACCTTGTACTATAAATCTTTATAGTTTCCGAGGCTGTAAATCTTTACGGGAGCAGAAAGCCTCATCTTTCTCCTGCAGAGCGGCTGGTAGTTTTGAACTGCTGACCTTAAGGTTCGCAGCCTGATTCATAACCACTACGCTACCAGATCTACACTACTAGTAGGTGACCAAAATCAGGTGGATTAGTCTTCCACTAATTCTTTTCATTTAACAATTTAGATTTAAAATGTTTCAAGAACAGGTAAGGCTACCCTAAATGGGGTGCGGGGAGTGTACAAAGGCAAGAAGTGACTGGTATATAAGCTTTCAAGATGGTTACCTAGATCCAGAGCGCATGGAGGAAGGTAGACTCTCCACTGAGTAGTATCAAATCTGTCTGGGTGGGGCC
>NW_006408640.1:8695198-8696801 GCF_000296735.1 Chrysochloris asiatica | reverse complement strand
TGTAGTGTATATATGTTGGTTGGTTGATGGTGCATGGAGGGGATTGTAACCATGGCAATGAAATTAATATACAACAGGATGAATGTTAAGCTAATGTTCTACCATGTAAACTATCACATAATTCACAATAAAACATTTTAAAAAATGAAAACAACGTTGCATTAAATAACTATCAGGCAGAAAATGGAGGAAATTATACATACCAGCAATGAATACAAATTTCTGGATTCAAGAACTTCTACCTATTTTATCTTCTTGGGGGTGAGTGAGGATCACCTGTAATTAAATACATTGAGTCACATTTTCCAGGTAGGATTCATAGGTTATGGCAGCAATTCCACTACAGACTATATAATAGAAGGGGACTATCTAAATTAGTATTTATACAAAAGAATATGTACAACTTCTTTAAAATGCAGTAAATATAGGAAATAACCAAAATATTGAACAATAGAAAAATAGTTAACTAAATTATAGTAAGTGGACTGTTTTACAATCATCATTTAATGCTAATGAGCAATTTTAATTGCACTGAAAACACTGAACATCAGTATTAAATAAAATATGAAAATCTATACAGCATAATTATAATATCAAGCCAATACAGTGATTTATAAAATGATAAACTAAAGTTATCCATGATGATCTCTATTTAGTACAAATATCCATGATGCATATTTTGGTTACATAAAGTTTGTTTTCTTTTTCCATTTATATGAGGGCATGAATTCTACTTATATAATAATTAGATATTTATAGGAATAGATTTACACATAAACATTAAAATATAATATGAATATATATGACATGCTTGGCAAAATGTACAGTACTACATAAATGTGAAATAGTATTAATTCAGAGAACACACAAGCACACACAAAAAGAATAGGTAAACTTTTTTTTTACTAAATCATGACAGATACAGTTTTTGCTTTTAAAGCGCTTGCTTCCTACCTCTTTAGTGGAGAAAATAAGACAGGGGAAAACCTGTCTTTACAGCAGGGGTTTAAGTGTCTTGCTTTTAGTGGCTGATTACACATCTCATTCTTCCTTAGGAAGTGGATGAAAGTTTGAGCAGAACACAAACAGGAAGGGCTCGAGGCCACATGTGTCCTGTAGGCATGTCCTCTGTAAATAGCTCCCACCTCACAGTGGGAATTAACCTTCCACTCACACAAGAAACTCCATCACCCTTTGTTTCTCTGGTCTTGAAAGGTTGGAGGCAGGGAGCTGTGCTATCAAGGAGGGTGAAGGCAGCTCTCCTGGTGTGGGCTGCTGAATGTGGGCTGGGCGATGGCAGTCCTCTCTCCAGGCCATGAGGACACAGGGTCACAGAGCTGTTTTGTGCTTCTCCCTTAAGAATATTATCAGCAAGACTTTTCAGCGGCTAAAAGGTAAGGTTCAGAGTTCTTCCTAAATCAATAACTTTGACAGCAGACTTCTCTTAGCTGCAGACGGCTGGTGCTTTCTTTTATTAAGGGAGAATGGAAGGGAACAAATAATTGCTGGTAGGCTTTTTTTGGGAAAAAAAATCATTTTTTAGGTGAATTCATAGGTGGGGCTTATAGTTTTCTTAGTAGTGTATGTTGTTGTTAAGTGCCGT
>NW_006408640.1:8690063-8692893 GCF_000296735.1 Chrysochloris asiatica | reverse complement strand
GGGTGTAAATCTTTACGGGAGTAGAAAGCCTCATCTTTCTCCCGCGGAGCGGCTGGTAGTTTCGAACCGCTGACCTTAAGGTTCGCAGCCCGATTCGTAGCCACTACGCTACCAGAGCTCCAGATTAGCTTAGAGTGTGGTAAAAAGGCCTTGCTTGTTTGCTTGTATGCCATTTTGTATGTGTTCTTGTGTATGAATATGTGGGTTAAGGAGTTTTTGTTTATTTATTTTCATTTAGATTTTAGATGGTGGTAAGCAAAACCATGAAAATATAGGAATTTTCAGCCTGATGCCTAGGATGTGACATTAGCTTTATGTGCTCATTTGTGAAAATAATAATGCAACACTTACGTGCTTAGATCATTATTATTAAATAGGAAGATTTCCTTTAAGTCACATAAGAAATAAGTACCTTTAGAAAATGTTTTTAAATTTCTCATTCTACAGTTTCTTCATGAAAACTCCTAAACTTCTGAATATAATTCCTTCTCTCCTCCCCTTTCTACATGTGTCTATCTATTACAGACAGATTTTGTAAACTCAGACATTGAATGAATAGCAGCTGTGCTAATCAAAGGCACGTTTCACAAGATAAGACTTCTGTTTAGATTTAAAAATATACACAAAAGGCATTGTTTTTATGATCTTAAAAAACAATCAGATGAACAACAAAAGAACCCGGGTTGGATCACCCAATAAGCAGGCAAGCACAGACATAGTTGTGCTTACTTATTAATCTATAGTGAACAAGTTCACAGTTTTTCACCACATCAGAGATTCTACTTGTGGGTAGTGCTGGCATCAGTCTCTCCCCACAGCACCTTCCTACAGAATCAAAGTCTCTTCTTTAAATCCCTGACAGGGTCAGAGTGGCTGCCCAGCAAGTTTACTTAGTAATCTGTAGTGAACCACGTCACCTGGGTTTTACCAATGGAACTGTGAAACTGTTCACTACAGATTAGTAAATAAGCCTGTGCTTACCTTGTTTAGTGGGTAACCTACCCCTGAACAACATTTAACTGACCTAGGCAAGTAGAATGGACTCCTGGAGTGGCGTTGTAGGATCAGTACTGGACTGCAAACCACAAAGTCAGCAGTTCAAACCCACCAGCTGCTCTTGGGAAACCATATACAGGGTCACCATGAGTCTAGTCCTCAGATCCAACTCAATGGCACTTAACAACAACTTAACAAGCAAGTAGAATATTTACAGATAAGGGACTCTGAAGACAATATGCATATCAATCAAAAGCCCTATTAGCCAAATTTCTTGCAGAATTTTAGGGTAAAAAAAGAACATAATAGCCTAAGTGATGATCTAACAGGAAAGCAATGCCTATCAACAATAAGTAAAACATCAAAGCAAAACAGCAGGATTTCTGGAATCCCTTCTAACTGACTGCCATTGAGCTAAGTTCAGAAATGTATTTAATGCCTATTAAAGTCAGTCTTAAATCAGTCCTACTGATTTAAACACAGGCCCTGCCTGGGCATTTTTCAAAAGTAGAGGATGAGAACAATTGAGTCAATATATGCAATATTATTATAATAAAGTCATGCAAAGCAATTCAGCACCCTCTTAGACACAGTGTTGTAACAGACATTCAGCTCCTTTCTAAAGGTGCTGCAGGGGATAAGTAGATAAGACCATTCACAAATAGAAGATTGCACCAAGAACAATTGTCCCAAAGTATATATCTAAACAGAAGGAATGATTAGGAAAAAAGGGAATTGTTTCTCAGTGATATAGAATCTTGTGGATTAGTTAAGAAAAAAGAAAAACTTTTCAGAGAAGTATTTGTAAAGCATGTGTTGATGATTAGATGGACATTCTTTGTTAGGCAGATCAGGTACTGTTAATTGCTATTCAGTCCTTTCCAAGTCTTAGAGATTCTATTTATGCAGTCCTTTCCAAGTCTTAGAGATTCTATTTATGCAAAACGAAACACTACATGGTTCAGTTTCATCCTCACAACTGCTATCCTGTTTGAGCTCATTGTTGTAGCCACTGTTATTGAATGCCTTAGAGTCAGGTCTGACTCATAGTGACCTTGGATAGGGTTTCCGAGGAGCTGCTGGCAGGTTTGAAACACAGACCTTGTGGCTGTCAGTAGCCCTTATGTCCTCTTTTTCGTTAACTTTCTACCTCTGCCTTGGAGTCATGGTGTGGCACTGTGGGCTAATGTGCTGGACTGCAAAGTTGATATGAACCACAGGGTCAGCGGTTCAAATTCACCAGTTGCTCCTCAGAAACTGTACTTACCAAGAATAAAGTCCTTAACTAGGCACTGGTCCCTCATAGTAACATGTCCAAAGTACATGAGACAAACCCTCACCATCCAGGCTTCTAATGAACATTCCAACTTTACTTCTTCCAAGACAGATCTGTTGGTTCTTCAGGAAGTGCATAGTTGTTGTTAAGTGCAGTTGAGTTAGTTCCGACTTATAGCAACCCTGTTTGGGATTTTCAAGGAGTGGCTGATGGATTTGAACTGCTAGCAAATTGGTTAGCAGTCCAATGCCTATCCTTGAGCACCAGGTTTACAAAGCTCAAGTATGAAACAACAGTGAGAGAAGTAAGCAGAATGAATAGCTCTTGTCTCACTTGTCGATGAGGATTCATATAAGTCATTCTCCATTTTTCAGATTTTAGATGTTAATTGACTAGACATAAGCATGTAAACATTTTCCTTTTTTCCTGTGATTATGTAAATCAGTATTAGGCATACTCATCTTGGACATTTTTTCCAGAAGAATTGTGATTTTCATAGTCTTAGAAGTGACTGGATTGACAAAATATCTGCCACTAGAAATCTCTGAGTTTTTTTTT
>NW_006408640.1:8687182-8687863 GCF_000296735.1 Chrysochloris asiatica | reverse complement strand
CCGGCCTCTTCTGAATCTAGCTTGAACCTCTGGAAGTTCTCTGTCAATGTATGATTGTAGCTGTTTTTTGTATTACCTTTAGCAAAACTTTACTCGCTTGTTATAGGAAGTGGAATTAATAGAGGAGTGGAAGAGGAACTCGAGCATAGAAAACATTGTATTTCAAACTTGGATTAGAAAAAACATTGGGATGGAGATGAGTGAGGGAGCCAAAAAAGAGGGAGGGAGCAAACTCAGAATCGCCAATGTGATTCTACCTGATTACTTCTGCTTTGGTCCCTGTCATCGCTTTTAAATACTAGCTTCTACATAAACAAATAAAAGGAGCTCTGGTAGCATAGTGGTTACGAATCGGGCTGCGAACCTTAAGGTCAGTAGTTTGAAACTACCAGCTGCTTCATGGGAGAAAGATGAGGCTTTCTACTCCCATCAAGATTTACAGCCTTGGAAACCCTGTACAGCGTCACTATGGGTCGGAATCGACTTGACGGCACTTAACAACAACAACAACATAAGCAAATACCACAACACATAAAAATTTTGAAACCACTGAACAAATGCAATTGCTTGTCTAGTGTTGACTGAGTACTTGGTTCCTGCTAATTACATTCATAACAAGAGACTCCTGTCTCACTGGGCAGTGCACTCATTCTTCAGCCAAATTAGCTTTGTAAAGTTTCC
>NW_006408640.1:8679616-8686226 GCF_000296735.1 Chrysochloris asiatica | reverse complement strand
GGCACATTCTGCAAATCTGCCTCCTGACCGCCATCTCTTAGTCTCTCTCTTCCCTTGAATCTAGAGTCCTCAGCTGCTCCCTCTTCTCCACATCCCCATCTCTGCCTCTGTCTCTGGTGTCCCTGCTTCTGCTTCTCTGGATACTGTCTCACATTCTACTTGTGCTTTTCTCCCTTGATGGTCCTAAAGTCCTTTGTTTCTGGACTGTAAGACTAACTACTCCCCTGTTTTTGATACAAAACTTCTACCTTTACAATTGTGACAGTCGCAATTAGTCATGATAACAATTACTCACTATTGAATCATAAGAATCTTATCCCCATCTCATTTCAACAGACCCATCTAGACAAAATGAAAACTATTCAGTGGGGACTCTTTCTTCCCATTGTTGAACATTTTGATGAACATTTTATTGAAAAATTCTGATCAAAAGGGGAAAACAGAGAGCAGAATTGTAAATTCTCATGGAATCCAGCATATCTAGCATCCATGGAGGGTAGCTAACCCCTGAAATTATTGTCCTTTAATTCTTAAGCCAAAACCTTTGTCTTTAAAGCTTTAAAGCTTAAAATCTTAAAATCTTAAAATCTTAAAATCTTAAAATCAAGTAATAGTTGAGCTTAACTAATAAAGAAAGTCTATCTTGAACATTTGAAAAAAAAAAAAATTACCATAGCATGGGCAAATGAAACCATGTGATCTGAAGTACAATGTGATTGGTTAATAGGCTCTATGCTAATATAAACAGCTCTGACCTGTTTGCATTAGCATAGAGCTTTAAGCCTTATATATAGGTATATTGATGTATGCAAGCGAGGCCTATGAAAAGTTTTGGTGTTATTCCTGACTGCAGGAATAGTTTTATAAAAAGATCATTAATGTCTGATGAAACACTGAACACTAGACAGTCATCTGGGTGCCTTTCCCCCTGTCAGTGTCTCCTGGTGTGAGCTGCACATCCTCCTGGTGATGCCATATGTAAGTGCCACCGTTTACCTAGAACCTTCCATGAACAGGCGTTTTCCGAATATGGTTAATTAATCTTCACACACACAAAAAAATGCACAGAGAAGTGCTGTTGACAGCTTACAGATAAGGAGACTGAGGCACAGTGATGTTATGTGTCTAGTCCAGATGGAGACTGAGGCACAGTGATGTTATGTGTCTAGTCCAGATTTATAAAACTGTCAGGGCCAGAATGTGAACCAAAGTTCACTTGACCCCAGCACCTGAGCTCCTTCTTCCATGTAATGCTGAAGGAATGACAACAGTTTTTCTGTTTTTCAGTCTGGAAGTTGTGGACAGACTTTTTGAGGTTATAGTGGGAGTAGTTCAAAGATTCTGAACAATTCAAAGTCGTATTTGAATAATTCAAAGTGTTTCTCCTCATTAACTGGATTCCACGTTCTCCATTCTCAGGTTAGTCTTCCTTTCTCTCTAGGCCTGACCTACTGAAAGAGAAGATAGTAATTTTCTCTTCTCTTGTTGTAGTTAGTTGCCCTGGACTTGATCCCAACTCATGGCAACCCCATGTGTGCAGAGGAGAACTGCTCAATCTTTCAGCTAGTAGCCAAACTCTTAACCACTGTGCCACCCTGGGATCCATCTTCCTCTTCCTTAATAATATGCAAATCTTGTTACTTGTGTTTGTGTGGGGGGCAGAGGGAGTGTGTGGGGGATAGTGTTATGGTAAAAGAAGTGAAAGGAATTGCTTTCCCTCTTATGATCTACATGAATTGAGAAGGAAAGTGTTACAGAGAATTGCTGTATTTTATAAAATACCAGAGTCATTGAGTATTTTCAGTGATTTGCTTGCAATTCTGTTTTCTAAAGATTTTTGACTCTTAGTTGACTACTTTGGATTTGTCAACAGACTCATCTGTTAAGGTGCTGTTCAAGTCCCACACGCTCTTCCACCCTCTTCACACTGACCTTTTCACCAAATTCCTGAAGATTATATTAGCAATCTCTTTCATTTGATGTTCATTCTAAAGAAGGTGTGTTTTCTTTTATGTGCATTGTCTTGTCTCCTTGACTAACCTACCCTTTTGGATATTGATTGTTACTTCCTACCACGATACAGGGAGTCCTGGTGTGGCACTGCAGGATCATGCACTAAACTGTAAAGATAAGTTTGAGCTACAAGGTCGGTGGTTCAAACCCACCAGCAGGTCCTTGGAAACCCTAGATAGGGTTGCTATGAGTCGAAACTGACTTGAAGGCACTTAGCAACAGCAAAACCACAACAGTACAGAATTGATCTTCAGTGTTGTTTTAATTCATTGATTTAATTCCATTCATCCTATTTTGTATGAGACTATATAGATTGGTCTTCCCCAAGACACTTTTTGAAACATCTGAGGACAGTGACCCTACTACCTGGAGTCTTCTAACCTTCTCCAATGCTTTCAACATTTTCACAAAGATGTGGTTTCTTTTTAGTTTCTCTTCCACTATCCTGCTCTAAATTTGTTTCTGACTATCAGCAGCCTTCTTTCTAGCTGATGGCTAGAACTGATTTCCCAGTCCACTGGATTTAGGGCAATCATCTCCCCTCTGTAATGGTTTATTTTTATAAAATTTAAGATTCAGTTACTTTATTGACATCCATGGAATGCTGTTGGATTGTACTGACCTGGCAGTTGGCTAAAATCTCATTTTTCACATGAGCAGTACCTATCTTCATACCAGGACATAAATATCCTAAACATGTACTTTGTACTCATTCTTGCTCACTTTTAGCCTTTCTGGAATGCATGCTGTGTTCATACCACCTCTGCCAGTCAGAGCAATCCTGTTCCTTCTTGATGTCATTCCTGAATCTTCGATTGACAGTAGTTTTTCTTTCCTTAGACTTTCCAATGCATTATCTACAACTCTTAGTACTTACTGTGTTCTGCTTTATATGAGCTAGTATGGACAAGTGATTGAGATCAGAAGTTCTAGGATTAGACAACCCTGTGCAAACCCTGTCAGTACCCCCTTTGTTGTCAGTAGCTTTTGACTTGACACCAATTCATGTTTAACAGAGGGAAAAGTTGCCAAGTCCTATGCTATTTTCAGGATTGTTGGTATATTTAAGTCCAGCTGTGCCCATTGTTAACGATATAATTGTGGACAGTTTGTCTTTCCAGGTCTGTTTCACATCTATTTTAGAATCCCTAGGCACAGGGCACAAATGAACCCACCCCGAAGCGCCTTGGAGGATAGGACTGCTGATCTGTTTTGTTTTTTTTCATCAGTCCAACATTTAATAAAACTTACACTTTGTGTCATTACAATGATTGCAATCACTTCTATGTATGATCAGTTAACAGTATTTACCTCTATTGGCTTTAACTCTTTTTTTTTTAAGTTTTTATTGTGAATTATGTGATAGTTTACATGGGAGAACATTAGTTTTACATTCATCCTATTGTGTTTCATTTCATTGCAATGATTACAATCCCCTGCATGCATCATCAAACATTCAAAGAGTATACCCTGCACACCTGCCCCCCCCCGCCCCCGCTCCCCCAGCTGCCAGCACACAGCCCCTCTCCATCCCTGGCATCCCTGCGTCTCTGGATAGGGTCTCACACTTTGCTTTACTCCCTAGATGGTTCCAGGGACCTCTGCTCCTAGACTGCAAAATCAACCACTCTCCTCCTTTTGTTACAAAACATCTACCTTTACCTTTCCAACACTCACTGTGAGACCTGATATCTGCTGATCTGTTTTTAATAGTACTAAGAATTGAGTCCTGGTGCGGTTCTGTGGGTTAATGTGCTGGACTGCAAAGTCGTTTTGAACTGCAAGGTGGATGGTTCAAGCTCACCAGCTGCTCTTACACAGGGTCACTATGGGTCAGAACCGACTCGATGGCACTTTACAACAAGTATTGAAATAGTCTTGGTTTGAGACTGAAGGATAAACACTGGACTGCTAACCACAAGGTTGGCAGTTCAAACTCACCAATCACTCTTAGAAACGTTATCGTATTGGAAGCCAATCGATGGCACACGAAAGCAACAATTATTGAAAATACTATGGAGGGTTCTGGTCTACACACTGAGTCACCATAGTCAGAATCAACTCAAAGGCAGCCACAACAACACGTGCCTATCTTAGGGGGTTATTGTTGGATCAAATGATGAATATGCGTAGGAGTTTATTTTGTGCCTGGCACATAGTTACTGCTCACATTTGTCATAGCTGTGTTGTTGTTGTTGTTGTTTAATGTCATTATAACTGTCGGTCAATTTAATTAAATTGAATTGGATGAAAGAGACTCAGAATAATTTATGAACTTGACTTTTAGACTCCTCAAAATACAGTTATCAGAGATTGTTGCTGTTGTAGTTGTTGAGTGCCATCGAGTCGGTTCCAACTAATAGCAACCCTGTATAGGGTTTCTGAAGGAGCTCTGGTAGCATAGTGGTTATGAATTGGGCTGCTAATCTCTGGCATGGTCAGCAGTTCGAAACTATTAGTAGTTCCACGGGAGAAGATGAGATGTTCTGCTCCCATAAAGATTTACAGCCTTGGAAACTCTGTACAGGGTTGCTATGAGTCGGAATTGACTCCACGGCACACAACAACAATGACAAATTGGGTTTCTGAGGAGCCATTAGTGAGTTTGAATTGCTGACCCTGTGGTTCAAACCAGCCTTGCAGTCCAGTACATTATCTCAAAGAGGCACAAAATCTCCAAATTTGTGGAGATAGGATATTGGACAGTAACAGCATTTTTCCAAGGAAACATTGTGAGATGTCTCCAACTAGTGGTCAGATTCACAGATTGTCAAATATCAGTCAATATTTTTGTAAGCACTGAGCAAATCTACAAGAAGCTCTGGTAGCGTAGTGGTTATGAATTGGGCTGCTAGCCTCAAGGTCAGCAGTTCGAAATTACCATCTGTTCCACGGGAGAAAGATGAGGCTTTCTGCTTCCAGAAAGATTTACAGCCTCAGAAACCCTGTACAGGGTTGCTATGAGTCGGAACCGACTCCACGGTACTTAACAACAACAACAAGCAAATCTACTGGTTTCAAGTAATTCAGATAACTTGAAGAAATATGTCTTCCATGCTATAACTTTGTTTATCAACATTGTGATTAAAATACTTAGTTGCTCAAAGTCTAACTTTAACTTGTGTGCCCTTGAGTTTATGGTAATTTGCATTTTGCTTTGTGAAGCATGACAAAAGAAAATGTAAACCATTTCTCCTTGATGAAGTGTAATCCATATTCTCCTGAAATAGTGTCAGAGTTTAAGAACATCAGGAACTCACACATTTCAGTTTTGACATTTACCAGGGAGAGTAGCATTCTTTAGCCTGTTAGTTGACTCTGACTATTTATTGAAGTTGTTGTTGTTGTTGTTAAGTGCTGTTGACTCAGTTCTGACTCATAGCAACCCTGGATAGGGTTTCTGAAGAGTCACTGATGAGTTTGAACCACTGACCTTGCAGCTAGTTGTTGTTGTTGTTAAGTACCGTGTAGTCGGTTCCAACTCTTAGTGACCCTGGACAGGGTTTCTGAGGCTGTAAATCTTTACAGGTGCAGAAAAGCCTCATCTTTCTCCCACAGAACAGGTGGTAGTTTCAAACAGCTGACCTTGCAGTTTGCAGCCGGATTCGTAACCACTATGCTGCCCTGTACTTATCCTACAGTCCCTCACCAGGACTCCATTATACGGATGCTTCCACAATTTGCATGTCATCTTTGTGCTGGGTCATACCAATTTTAGCATATATCCTGCAGAAGCAAGCACAAAAGCTGAAATGGCCACCAATAATATTATATTGGGCTAAGTAAGTAGTGTGGTGGTGGTGTTGGCTGTGTGTCACCAAGTGGGGTCTGTCCGACTCAGAGAGGCCCTGTAGAGGGTTTCTGAGGCTGTAAATCTTTGCAGGGGCAGAAAACCTCATCTTTCTCGCTTGGAGCAACTGGTAGATTTGAACTGCTGACCTTTTGGATAGAAACTCAGCTCATAATACACTAGGCAGTATAGAGATTGTTAAGGAATACATGGTTAAATTTTTGTACTCAGAAGTTTATTCTGAGATACAATACATAGTATATGAAATGATAACATAACAATTACTATAATTAAGTTCTGTACTCACAGAACTAAGTTAATAAAAGCAAATAGGAAAACTTAAACAGAATAGTTATTAATTGCTGAATGCCTATTTCAACTCATTCTAAGCTATCTTCAAAAAGTTCTAGAGATTAAAGGCTATAAGTCTTGAGAACATCATCTGTTAGTTAATAATAACTTGTAAAAAGTGTTTGTTCTCTAGTTAGATTAGTCTCTAGTCTAACTAGTATAGACATATCTGATGAGAAAAAGGATTTTAATAGCTGGTACATTACCTTATGTAGTCCTTACCTGGCCTTATGCTATCATCCCATTTTTTGAGACAAGAGGAAATTGACAAGTAGCCAGGTAGCTTACTGTGGTACCTTGAATTTACTTGATATGGCTTTTCTATATGATGTATTCTTAATTCCCACTAAGTGATTGGGTGTTGTCAGGTGCCATCAAGTCGGTACCCACTCATAATGACCCTATGCACAACAGAACGAAATACTGCCTGTTCCTTGGCCAACTTCACAATTGTTG
>NW_006408640.1:8676066-8678361 GCF_000296735.1 Chrysochloris asiatica | reverse complement strand
AACAGGGTTTCCGAGGCTGTAAATCTTTACGGGAGCAGAAAGCCTCATCTTTCTCCCGTGGAACAGCTGGTAGTTTTGAACTGCTGAACTTGCGGTTCGCAGCCCAATTCGTAACCACTATGCTACCAGAGCTTGGTAAATTCAATTCATATCAGTCTGACTGCAAAGTCCTCTTACCTAACCGCTATGATATCTTGTCCCCCTTGATTCTAATTCAGCAGAATTGTGGCTGTTTTGCTGGATATTAAAGTACATTTGGAAAGTCAACGCCATGGAGTTTGGGAGGAGGTGATGGCTTTTGTCCTTCCTGAACAGTACAGCATCCTAATATCCACCTGTTTGATATAGACTGTGGACAGTGGATGTTCTTACACATCAGGCATGGTGGTGAGAGCTCATCATAGTCTTCTATGAGTGCCTCGCTGTATCTATTTTGTAATTAGAATTTTTTTTTCATTACAAAAGTATTCTTGTGTGCTGTCGAGTCGGTTCCAACTCATAGAGACCCTATATGGGGTTTCCAAGGAGCAACTGTTAGTTTTGAACTGACCACCTTATGATTACAAGTCCAGTGTTTATCCTACATCACCACAGCAGGACCGCAGGGCTTGTATATCATGTTTTATTATAGTAATGTTGGGGAAAACCCAATTTGAGGAAAAAATAAATAAAACAAGAAAATATCATGATTGAAGGCAATGGAAGAATTTTACTTCTTTGCCCATTCGGATGCCTTTAATTTCCCTTTCTTGCATTATAGCACTAGCTAAGATTTCCAGCAGAATATTGAATAAGGTGTATCCTTGTGAGGTTCCTTTTCACAGGGAAGTAAGTCCAGTTTGCACTGATCTCAGTCTCTTGACTGGTGCCTCTACTCCATTTGCAGTCAGTGTAATTATCCATAGGTATAAATAGATTGCCGTGATTTTGCAGGATGCTCTTTGTGGTGCTGCTGGTTTCTTTGTTCCACATACTTTTCTGCACTGAGTTCATTTTGCATGTGAGTTGTCTTTCGTTTTCTTCATTTCTGTTGTTAATGTCTACTAATTCTTTCTGATTTTCCTAGTTTTAATTTTGATGTTAAAGTGTATTCATTTTCTTTGAGGTTACCCTTTAATTTATTAATCTTTTTCCTGTTTTAAACAGTCTGTTTTTCTTGAAATCTACTTGACTTCCTCACCATTTGAAAGTTCTGTATCTACACTATTCCCTCTTTTTGCTTTGTAACTGACTTCATTATAAATGTCGGAAGTTCAGTTTGAATCACTGATCTATCTTCAAGCTCACTAATACACCTTTACCTTTTTAATATATTTTCCATTTCCAAAATACTAGTATTACTCTTTTGGACTTCTAGTTGCAAGTTTTGTATTGCTTCAAAATTTGCATTTATTTTGTCTGTTCTTATAGTGTTTTCCTGAATTCTTCTAAAATGTTTTCTGTGTAGTTCTTGCTTTCTTAGATCTTTCTGTCAATCCTTTGTTTTGTTAAGTGCTGTGGGTTTCAAAGAGCAGCTGGTGGGTTTGAACTGTCAACCTTGTGGTTAGCAGTCCAGTGTTTATCCTACAGCTCCACAACATGGAGTAGTGGGTTACACTAAGGGCTGCTAACCCTAATGTCAACAGTTTGAATCCACCTGTCACTCCATAGGAGAAAGATGAGGCTTTCTGCTCCAATAAAGATTTACATCTTCAGAAACCTTACACAGGGTTGTTATGAGTCAGAACCAATTTGACAGCACGCAGTAGGACGGCAATCTTTTGTAGGTACCTAAATATCATTCTTTTGAAAATTTTTCAGTTAGTTCTATTACCTTTTCTTCCTTGGAGACCTTCTTTTGGATCTCCACCTTGGTCATTTGTGCATTTCTCTCTTGTTTCTTTGTCTGTTGTCTCTAGAACATTGTGATGTTTTTATATTTGTATTTAATTGATGATTATACATTGATGTGTTCTTAGGCCTCACCAGCTGTCTCCTGTGGGTGTAATTAGAGATTTGAAGCAGGTGCACCATTATCTGTTTGCTGTATGTGCACCTCAGTTTAAGGTGAACTGGGCTGGTGCTGGAGGGTACTGGTCTATTGTTGACCAGATTGTGTAGCCGTTGGTATTGGCTCTTGCCCAGTGGGTGGAGCTACAGAGGGTTTGGTTGTGACTGGACTGCATGGACACGGTGGCTGTCTTCTGTTGGGTAGAAAAGAAGAGAAATTTCCCTTCCCACCCCCTACCTCACACATCCCTAGAAACAAAACAGGATAAACAAGCAAGCAAGCAATAATGAAAAGAAAAATAATAA
>NW_006408640.1:8673837-8675701 GCF_000296735.1 Chrysochloris asiatica | reverse complement strand
GGGGGGGGGGAAATCCAGATCCCAAAACAAAAGCATTGCAATTGTTGAAACCAGAGAGCAGAAAACTCGGCTGGGGGGGGTTCCTCAAAGCCAATGATCTAACAAGGTGGGGTGTGGGAGGGATGTGACAGTGGAGGTTCTATCCTAACTCTCAGAGAACTTGGTCTTTGCTGGAAGTAGATAAGGGTGAAAGGTAGCCACACCTCTGGTCAACAGGGGAGGGAGTGTGTGGAAGGGGGAGCAGGGGAGAGAAGGAATCACACCTTTTCATGTACCTCTGCCTTCTGTTGCCAAATCTACTCACAAAGGTTCAAGATAGCTGTGCGATGTCTGGCCAACCATTCACCAGTCAGTCTCCCTCTCTCACCTTACCTGTGCAGCTTCTCCGCGCAGCAAGCTATCAATCCACTTTAACCTTTCTTCTGAAGTTCTGGTTTCCATGATTTTTATCTGTGTCTGTTTTACTTGTTATCTCATATCTTTGTTGTAGAAGGTCTGTGTAATTAATCTGTCTAGTCCTTCATCTTACCGGAAGTCTCCATAGGGTTTTTAAAGTGATAAAACTTTCTTCTTTGAAGCAAATCATTCCTCTTTCTTCTGTGGAGCATCTAGTGGGTTTGAGCCACCAACCTATCAATTAATAGTTCACTTTTTTAACCCTAAATCCACTGTGCCACTACACGTTTCATAACCTCCTCCTATTCCTGACTGTCTTTCTTCCACTGTTGTCCCATGCCTTGGATGGTTGCTTACAAGCTTTTAAGGTCCCAGAACTACACATCAAATTAAGAGGTCGAACAGAAGAACTAAATAATTCACTGAAACTTTGACCTTAAACCTCAAAACCAAGAAACCAAATTTCATGAGGTTTTGGCTACATATATTCATTCTTCCTTCCTTCCTTTCTTTCATCATTGCTATAAGTGGCTTCAAAAAGTTGGTAGAAGAGAATGGAAAAATCATATGTTGGTTTTAACAATATTACTCTTACAAGGATATGTAAGGGTATTCCAATGGGAGTGTACAAGAGATTGGGAGACCAGGTAGTGTGCAGTATTCTAGATATACCAGACACTTGGACAGTGGGCAAAATAAAAATAATGCATTTGAGAGACGTGTCTGAGGTGGACTTGCTGTATTTGTGGACCTGCCAATGTGGAAGGCAAAGAAGATACTGAAACAGGATGAAAGATAAGCCACCAGTACTGAAGGTATCTCCTAACAAGCACCCCAAGCTGATGACTACACTATGGGTTCTTTCATCGGTCTTTGTACTTCCCAAGCTTCCATCAAACATTAACTATCCATCCTTTAACGTGTCTCCTTTTGACAGGGCTAAGCCACTAGCTGTTGATATTTTCTAGTATCATTTTTAGAGGATTGACTTTGAATCTGGGAAACACTGTGCCCTTTCTATGTTTACTAAGGATTGATGTGATCTGCAGGTGTGTATAATGCTGCTTGCTATGCTGGCAAGTAGTCTGTGTAAAAGCATGAAAGGGTCTCTCTCCCCTCCTTTCTGGATCACCTGTTCTCCCATATGTGCTTTCCCTATGGGCAAAGTGTTCTGATGCTAATGTCAGACTGCCCAAGAGTTTAAATCCTGGCCTTTTCCTTTAATAGTTAGGGATCCTTAGGATGGTGACTCATGTTCTCAAAGCTGTTGTAACCTATAGGATTTTATTATTTTTTTAATCAAGCACTGGACTGTTAACCACAAGGTCAGCAATGAAAACCCATCACTTGTTCCTTGGAAACCCTGTACAGGGTCGCTATGAGTTGGATGCACATGTTTGGCACTAGGGAGCATTACCTGTAATTAATATTAGTACAGCTGGCTCTGTAGGATAAGCACTGGTTGGTG
>NW_006408640.1:8648549-8673152 GCF_000296735.1 Chrysochloris asiatica | reverse complement strand
ACAGGGTTTCCAAGGCTGTAAATCTTTATGGAGCAGAATGCCTCATCTTTCTCCCACAGAACCACTGGTAGTTTTGAACTGCTGACCTTATGGTTCACAGCCCGATTCGTAACCACTATGCTACCAGAGTATATCTCTACCTAATCTGCTCTGTTTATAACTCAGGAGTGATTAAGTTTAGAACCTACTCTACTGGGTATGATCTAATTAACCGAACAAAAAAAACCTTGTTTCCAAACAGGATTACATTCACAAGCATAGGGATTAGGATTCCAGGATAGATTTGGGTGGATATTACTTAATACATAAAAAAGGACTATTTTATGCATTTTCCTTGTGTCCTTCCTTTCCTCTTATACAGTCAACATTTCACATCTCAAAGCAGAGCATTGGCTAGCCTTCAGCCTAACCAGGGGTGAGAACATACGAAGTGATCTGCAGATACCCTGGTATATTCATTTCCTTTGTTCCCTAGCCAAGTCACCAAGAACACTTGCAGGATGGGGTATGATGAAAAACATTTATAATGGAAGTTTCTACTTCCTGTCAGTGGTGTAGAATCATGCAGATATAAAAGCCTGTGACTTTTTGTAGATTGTGATAAATATCCAGTTTAGTTTGGGCCCAGGTCTTGTTGAAGACTACTTTGTGTACTACACTTAATTACCATCATGCCATGTCTACCTGCCGTGTGTTTCCTCACATTACAATATAGGTAATCCTTAGGTTATGAACAAGATCTAGTCTGAAATTTTGTGTCTTTAAGTCGAATTTGTAGGTAAGTTTTAACAGTTGCATACGGTTTTGTGATTATTTTCAACTTTTTATTGTGAATTGAGTGAAGGTTTAGAGAGCAGATCATCAGTTTTACATTCAACAAATCATATACTTTGGTTCATTACAATGGCTGCCATCTCTTCCCTGTACCAAGAGTTAACAGTCTTTACCTCTATTCACTTTAACTATTGCACTCCTCCCTGTGCCTCCCACTACCTTCATCTTTCTTCTGCTAACCACCTCCCTCTTGTATATTGCCTGCCATGCGATCCATGTTAATATGTGTCTACCCTCTAGTCCGTGAATAAATTTCTCTCCCTGTCACCCCAGCCCTGTAACCATTATAGACTGTGTCTTTTATCAAGAAAACTTTTTGTTTTTTTAACTTTTTACAACAGTGGTCTCATACAATATTTGTCCTTTATGATTGGCTAATTTCACTCAGCATAATGTCCTCCAGACTTGACCATTTTTTGAGGTGTTTTCCAGACTCATGATTATTCTTAAATGTTTTATAGTATTCCATTGTGTGTACCAAAGTTTAACCATTGTTCTGTTGGGCATTTAGGCTGTCTCTGTCTTTATGTCTCTTGTAGACAGCATGTTGATGGATTCTGTTTTCTTATCCATTTTCTCTCTGTGTCTCTTGACTGGTATACTTAGCCCATTTACATTCCATTTAATTATCAATAGATATGAATTGATTCCTGTCATTTTTCTGTGTGTTTTTGTGGTGCTTCTTGTTCCTTTGCACCACATAATTTTTTATTTCCTTTTGTTTTGCTTTCTTTTCATTTTCATTTCTGTTGTGTTAATGTTTGCTAAATCTTTTTGAGTTTCTTCTGGTTTTATTTTGATGTGTAGGTGTATTACTTTTCTTTGAGGTTTCCCTGCAATGTATTAATTTTCCCCATTTTAAATAGTCTGCTTGACATCCTTGACAATCTACTTGGACATCCTTGCCATTTAGAAGTTCTGTATCTACACTAGTCCCTCTTTTTTCTTTGTAGTTGACTTCTTTATACACTGATATCTCTGATTCCCTGTTTTCAGTCTTATAGGTTTTTTTTTTTACTTTGGATTAAGTTCTGGGTGGTGTTGTCATGTATGTTAATCTCAGATTGTTGTCTGCTGTTGTTGGTCCTCAGTCCGTAGAACTCACTTTAGCATGTTTTGCAAAGTTGGTCTGGTCACTACAAATTCCTTTAATTTCTGTTTATCAGGAAATGCCCTAATTTCACTATTGTATTTGAGGGACAAGCTTTCCTGGGTGTATGTTTCTTAGTTGACATTTTTTTCTTTCAGAGTTTGGTATATGTCATCCCATTGCCTTCTAAGGTTTTTTTTTTTTAAGTTTTTATTGTGAATTATGTGATAGTTTACATGAGGGAACATTAGCTTTACATTCATCCTATCGTACTTCGTTTCATTGCAATGATTATAATCCCTTCTATGCATCATCAAACAACCAAAGGGTACACCCTGCAAGCCTACCCTCCCCCCAGCCGTCAGCACCCAGCCCCTCTCCCGCCCTGAATCCAGAGTCCCCAGCTGCTTCAACTCTCCATGTCTTCATCTCTGCCTCCATCTCTGGCATCACTGCTTCTCTGGATAGGGTCCCATACTCTGCTCTTCTCCCTTGATGGTCCCAGGGTCCTCCATTCCTGGACTGCAAAATCAACCACTCCCCTCCTTTTGTTGCATCCCATTTCTTTCTTGCCTGCATGATTTCTGATGAGAAATTGGCACTTAGGCTTATTAGCCCTTCTTTGCAAGTAACTTTTTGTTTTTCCCGAACTACTCTCCTTCCATTGTCACTGATTTTGGAAAGTTTGATTATGCTGTGTCTTGGTGATTTTCTTTTGGAATCTATCTGGTTTGGGGTTCATTCCATTTGTTGTATGCTTATCTTCCTTTCTTGCATGATGTTAGGGAAGTTTTGTTTAAACAATTCGTCAGCGTTTTTCTCTATGCTTTTATTGTCTTTTCCTGTTCTGAAATTCTAATCACCCATAAATTGTTCCTCTTTATAGTGTCCCACATAACTCTTAGACTTTCTTCAAATTTTTTTAATTCTTTTTTTCTGATTGCTCTCTGAGCATACTCATATTGAGAGATTTATCTTCAATCTCACTAGTTCTGACTTCCATTGCTTCAAATCTTCTCTTTTGTCCTTTCAATGTATTGTTCATTTCTGAAATCTTAATATGAATCTTCTGGATTTCTAATTGTATGTTTTGTATTGCTTCAAAGTTTGCATTTAGTCTGTCTTCTTTATCTTGTTATGTTTTCCTGAATTATCCTAATTTTTTTTCTATGTTATCCTTGTTTTCCTCCATATTTCAGTCAATTTATGAAGGTACTTAATATCATTCTTTTGAATTTTTTTTCAGTTAGTTCCATTACCTTTTCTTCCTCAGAAACATTGTCTGTTTCTCCATCTTGGTCATTTGTTTGAGCCATTCTCTTGTTTTTATGTGTGAGGTAAAATTGTCTGTTGTCTCCAGAGCATTGTGAGGTTATCGTATTTGTAAAGACTGACAGTGCAATTGTTGGACCTGGAGAGGAGAAATCTTTGGAAGCATCCTGCACTTCAAGAAGCTCATGAGGTGGTCAATGAAGGGATGTGACAGCTGAGTTTTTGGCCCCAGATGGAGTTCTTGTTGGCTTTGGTGTTATCTATGTTTAAGGCACTTGGTCCAGGAGTAGTTCATGTGGGGCTTTGATGTAGCTGGTTTAAATGTCTATTAGGATCACAGGGCAGCTGAGGGCAAGCAACTGGTTAAATGCTGGTGTGGTGGTTCTGTGGATTTTGTATGTTTGGAGCCAAGCCCACCTGAATCAAGGCACCAAAGTGACACACCAAAGTAGCACAGCAGGCCCCATCTCACACTTGAGTGGCTCCCAATCACATGTCTCCAAACTCCTGGAGAACTGGGACTGTACTGGGGGTGAGTGAGGGTGAAGATGGGGGAGCTGGGGAAAAAGAAGGAATTACACATTTCCCATCACCTGTGGAATCTGCTCTGCAGGCCTCCGTCTGTTGCCAAAACTGCTCACAAGATGGTCAAGCTGCAACTGGCCAGTCCTTCACCAGTCAGTCTCCCTCTCTTCCTGTCCCTGCTTAGCAAGCACTCTATCTACTTCTCTAACCTTTCTTCTGAAGTTCAGGGTTCCAGGACTTAAATCTGTTTCTGTTTTCTTTGGTCTCTGATATATTTATTGCAGAGACTCTGTCATGCAGTCCGTCTGCTTAGTCTGCCATCTGGTTGAAAGTGCATACAGTTCTTATTTAGCCTTACTCTAGTGCAGAAAAGGCTCAAAGCTTTTAAAAGGATATAAAAGTTTCAGGTGCAGCAAGTGAAGGTGATTGTAATGAAGAATTTGTTGCTAATAGGAGTTGGTTTAATCATTGCAAAGTGAAGGCAATTGTATATAACATTAAAGGACAAAATTAGTTTTCTGCAAATCTTATGTTCGTAACCCAGGATTTACTGTAGTAAGCTAGATCTTGAAGGTACACAATCCCTCTTGGATTCTTCATTAGAGTGCTGGAATTTATATGAATGATATGACTGACAAAAGAGGTAATTCCAGTGATTGCACATGCTTAGCACTGTGGGTAAAGCAAGAGTCTTTACCACAGTACTTGTTTTTCATAACCAAACAAGGCTCTCATTTGTTTTCAATATTCTACAATAAAAGTTCCAATGTATAATAACTGCCATAGTACTGGAATACACTTGTGCTCTAGTTCATGGGCAGAAGTTATTTTTAATTGCCAGTCTGTTCTCATGGGAGCAGAGCACTGGCCTGATGTTGTATATTACCCCAGACATCGTCCGCATTATCAGAAAGCACAAGTCAGGGAATGGTGAAAATCTGTTTGCCATGTGTCCAGATCATCCTTTCTTGTTTCTAACGTACTCCTCCTTTTAGCAAGCCTCTGGCAGAAATTCAAACATCCTGCTAAGCAAATGGAAGAGAACACAAAATGTCACTTACGTTGAATCAGTGAGCCCCAAACGTATTAGGAGAGATCCCTGATCTCTGTGACCTGGGAAGTTTGGTAAACATCAGGAAGAATATGGGGTTAAAGGGAATTGTTTGAAAACAGAGAAGAGTAGAAGGGAGCAAGGCCTTTTTGTGAGCAGCAGTGCACGTTCAGACTTCAGCCTAAGTTGGGCTCAATTTCAAGTCTCAAAGAAGGATCCAGGACCTAGATAAGCTACTTCCAGTACGTCCAGTGGGGGCTGGAAGTACTCTTGTTGAGCATGGGCTGGACCTACAGGGCCACTAAATCAGCGTGTCCATGAAATCAATGTCAAGGCTAGAGAGTGTGAGAACCAACTTTTCTATAGCATGCTTATATCAGATCACTCCAGTCAAAATTAACATTTTGGCAGTGGATGCTGCTAAAAGTCACTGGGCTTTGTGAGTCACATGATTTCCATGGCCACAGCATGTAATTTTCTTTATTACTTATAACTAAATTTATATTCCAACCCTAAGCCCCCATTTCTGACAGAGAACAGAAAAATTAGATCTAGTCGCAGCCGCAGCTGGTTAACTCACTCTAATTTAGTGATTTCTAAGTTGTGAGGTCCTGGTATGGCACTGAAGAATAATACTGGCTTCTAACTGCAGGGTCTGTAGTTCAAACCCACCAACCGCTCCTCAGAAATCCTAGACAAGGTTGCTATGAGTCAGAACTGACTCTATAGCATTCAACAGCAACAAGAAGTTGCTTCTGGAGGCCTGGTGTAATGCTATAAGATCAGCACTGTACTCAGCTAACCTCAAAGTCAGTGGTTCAAACCCACCAACCACTCGTTGGAAATCCTATATGAGTCTGAACCAACTGGATGACACTTAAAAACAATAATAAGTTGTTTCTGGTTAAAATTGATAACTATTCCCCTTCATTCCTCTCCTCCTCCTGTAGATGCTTGAAGCCACGGTTTCTCAGGAAGCTGTGGAGGCCTGTTCACGACTCCTGCTTGGAGTCTGAGTGATACAGTGTTCCTTAGATGCATGCATGAATTCTGAACAAGGAATTACCTGCTCCTGCCAACATGCTAGGTCATAAGCTGAGCCTTTGGTTTGGGGCAGGAGCTGCTGCCATCAGGATCTTTATTTCCACTGATGAGTCTCTGTCAGACCCTCAGAATCCATTCATCTTTGTCTTTCTTTCAGTTAAATTCAGCACCCTGGGCAATTCTGGGAACTCCAGACCCTGCCTTGCCTCAGGCCACCAAGTTGCCACTACTACTGCATTCTTCATGCCCAGTGACAAGGATATGTCTCCGAGGCTTCTTCCCTTAATAATTGAAGAAGTGAAGGTCATCCTCTCTCAAATCCTCCCAGACATCTTAGAGAATTCCCCCACCCTCCTGATACATTAAGACTTTGTTCTGCAGCTGGAACTCTGGGACTCTGAGTATGTTGGAGTCTCTAACTGCTTATCATGTTCTTCTCCGACTTCACCCTTCTTCCCAATATGGGGTGCTGGGGGAAGCTTGTTCTACCAGTTCACATCTCTTTTCAAAACAATTTTTATTTGATTTCAATAAGAGCCAAGAATTTTGGATCTTTGCTGTTGTTGTTTTTATTGTTTTCCTTGTGGCAATTTCCCTAAGGCAAAGGGTGAAGTGGCCACACCCTATAATTGTTGGGAGTTTGGGCTTAGGGTGGGATGGGAGTTACAGAGATGGTGTTGAAGAGGTGACGTCATCCTGGGAGAGTGCCTGAATCTGACTTGCCACTACAGTAGGTTGAAACTCCTGGAGTTTTTTAGGTGCACTCTGTCCTTGAGGACAACTGCTTTGTTAAGCCACTAGAACTGATGAGGAGCATGCTCTGTCTGTCAAGGGACTGAGATAAAATTCAAAGGATGAGAAGTCCAAATATGAGAAGGTTGCACTTTCTGTTTTTTTAATGTTTTCCTAAGAAAAAAATATATAATTGGTATATATATTATGGTTACGAATTGGGCTGCTAACCTCAAGATTGGCAGTTTGAAACTACCAGCTCTTCTGCAGGAGAAAGATGAGGCTTTCTGCTCCCGTAAAGATTTGCAGCCTTGGAAACCCTGTGCAAGATCACTATGAGTCAGAACCGACTCCACGGTACTTAACAATAACAACAACAATATAGCCCTGGTGTAGGTTTCCTGGTGTGGCTGTGTTGGTTCAGCTTGGACTGTGAGCCACATAATCAGCGGTTCTAACCCTCCAGTTGCTACTTGGAAACCCTGTGCAGCAGCGGTGGGGAACACCTGGACCATGGGCCTTATTGCTGCTGTTGTTAAATGCCATAGAGTAGGTTCTAACTGATCGCAACCCTGTATAGGGTTTCCAAGGAGTGCCTAGTGAATTTGAACCACCGAACCTATAATTCAAACCAACCTTATGGTTTGGTGCATTATCCCACTGGGCCCCGAAATCATTTGGTCTGGCCCTGCCAAGGAAACCACAGTTCCAGCCATCACGTTGCTGTTATTAAGTGCCGCCAAGTAGGTTCTGACCCATAGCTACCCGGTATGGGGTTTCCGAGAAGCAGCTGGTGAACTTGAACCACCGACCTTATGGTTCAAACTGACTTTGCAGACCAGCGCATTAACTCACAGAGCCACACTAGGGATGATTAATTCAATGTTTGACCAAATAGATTAGGCTAACTTTTAAGTAGATAATTTTGTATGATCCAGTGAATGATGTTATAAATTCTGGTAGAAACAAGGTTCCCTGCCCCTTGCCATACAGGGTCGTTAATAAGTCTGAGTTGAAACTGACACATGACACTGAGCAACAACAACATATTCCTGGCATGGCGCTGTAGGATAAGCACTGGACCACAAGGTCAATTTGAACTTCAAAGTCAACAGTCCCAACACACCAGCTGCTCTTCAGAAACCCTACACAGTGTCGCTATGAGTTTGAACCCACTTGATGGCACTTAACAACAACATTGTATAATATGTTTCTCTGAAGGACTGATATTTTAAAGCTAGCTATTTAGTCGTGGTATTTACTGTTTCTGATTTTTCTTGAGTCTTTCTTTCTAAAATCTTAGGAATCCACAAATTATATTTCATCTAGATTCTAAAAAGGATTTGGAGGGTTTAGGCAAAATACTCCTGAGGCCAAATTGAAGGGAGGTGTCTGTTGGAGTCTTCCTGACTACCCCAGCCCTCTTGGTCCTCTTCTCCAAGGGAACCTGGATTCATATTTTCTGAGCCACTTTTTTATTCCTTTGCCTAAGGCATTCAGTGTGTTTTGCTTTTGTCTTTAAATCAAAAACCTCACCAAGGCCAGGCCATTGAGCAGATTCCAAGGCATTGTTGTTTCTACAACAGAAGAAACGCCTCCTGGTCCTGTACCATCCTCACAATTGCTGCTATGCTGGAGCCCATGGTTGGTGTTAAGTGCCATGGAGTCGGTTTTGGCCCATAGCGACCCCGTATAGGGTTTCTGAGGAATAGCTGGTGAGCTTGAACCGCCGACCTTGCAGTTTAAATGGCTTTGCAGTCTGGCGCATTAACCCACAGCGCCACACCAGGACTCCTGGAGCCCATTGCTGGAGTGATGAGCACCCCAGCACTTATCCCATGGCACCACCAGGGCTCCCATTTGCCAAGACACTAGAGGTTCTAGACAACTCACTGCAGTCTTTTTTCATATAGACCCTTTAGACAGGCAAGACCCTTTCTGTATGTTGTTGTGAAGTGCCGTCGAGTCAGTTACGACCCATAGTGACCCTGCATGGGGTTTCCAAGAAGCGACTGGTGAGCTTGAACCACCGAACTTGTAGTTCAAATGGATTTTCAGTCTGGCGCATTAACCCACAGCGCCACACCAGGACTCCTAGAAAGGTCATACAATTTTAACTCCTGGGTCCTGGTGTGGTGCTGTAAGATAAGTACTAGACTGCTAATGGCAAGGTCGGTGATTCAAACCCACCAGCTGCTCCTTTGAAACCCTGTAACAGGATCTCTATGTGTCAGAACCGACTTGATGGCACTTAACAACAACAGTTTTAACTCCAAACCAACCCCATGTGTTCCTGAGTAGAACGGTTCCATTGGGTTTCTTTGAGTCCTGGTATGGGGCTGTGGGTCGGTTTAAACCACAAGGTTATTATTGTTAAGTGCCGTCGAGTCGGTTACGACCCATAGCGACCCTGCATGGGGTTTCCAAGAAGCGACTGGTGAGCTTGAACCACCGACCTTGCAGTTCAAGTGACTTAGCAGTCTGACGCGTTAGCCCACAGCGCCACACCAGGACTCCAAGAAACCACAAGGTAGGCAGTTCAAACTAAAGCTCACCAGCCACCTTATACAGGGTCGCTGTGAGTTGAAACTGACTCAATGGCACTTTAACAACAATTGTTACAGAAAGTTTGCAAGGTCTTTCTTGTATGGTATTGCTGGATGATTTGGAACCAACTTTAGGTTATAGCTGATTGCAGACAGCTTAAGTCATCTGCTTTAGGGGGAAAGGATACAGAAGAGGGCTGGGAAAGACATGATTGGGATGCAAACACAACTGCAGATTAGAAACATTTATAGGATTCATCCTGAGGCCCTTTAGCTCCCTGACTAAAGGCATGAGTCATGATTCTGAGTTATAGCCACTGGCCCCAATTTCCAGGTGACAGGCATCTGTAAGTTGTTAAGGACATGCCCAAGATACTTCCCTGAGGACACGACCACACCTCCCTGGGCTGGTCTGGGTGTTGTCATCTGCTTTCAAGCACATTCTGCCTAAGGGTAAAGCTTCACATTGCTGGTGAAAGAACTCAAACACTGCTGAACTCAAAATGACTCAAAATGGACATAGAGCTCCAACTGTAAACCACAAACCAAGTGCTTTACACGCTAATACACACTCATGTTCCTTACTTTTAGCCATGAAACCATGGTGACCTTATAGAACACCCTTAGAAGCCAACTGCTATAGCTTTCTCCCACCGAGAAGCTGGTGAGTTCAAGCTACCAACCTTTCGATTAACAGCCACATACATTAACCACTGCGCCACCAAGGCTCCTTCTTTGGACCACTGCTGCTGCTCTGTGCTCTCAACTCAGTCCTGAGTCATCGCGACCCTGTACTGGGTTTTCTCATCATGACCCTGAATTGGGTTTTCTCATCATGACCCTGAATTGGGTTTTTAAGGCTGTTTACAGTAACAGAAAGCGTCATCTTTCTTCTATGGAGTGGCTGGTGGATTTGAACTAGTAACTTTGCAGTTAGCAGCCCAGCGTGTAACTCACTATGCTATCAGGGCTCCTCTAAGTCACAGGAAATTGTAAAATTGTCAGAAACTGTGTATTCCTGGGTCAATCTTGATCATTCCAATACACTCTCTACTTTTCTCTACTTCTTGGGGCCCTTGCCCTTTAGTGCCCCTGTTAGTCTTGGCCCCTGGGAGCACAAGAGAGTGAAACTCAGGCAGTTTTCAGTCCTCTTCCCCCACCTGCTCCCTAGAAAGTAAGTACATTCCTTTGTCCAGGATACCCCAGGCCACAGCTCCTACACCAGCTTCAAAGCACCCTTTGCCTCTTCTGGTTGAAGACTGGTAATGATGACTCCTCCCACTTGTGAGCTTTGAGGTCTTTCCTTTTTCCTTGCTGGCTTCCCTGAATGGGGCTCACTCATGTGAGCACACCAACTGTTGTTGTTGTTAAGTACTGTGAAGTCATCTTTATGGGAGCAAATTGCCAGGTCGTTTGCCCATGTAGCCACTGGGTGGATTTGAACTGCCAACCTTTCTCTTAGCAGTGGAGTGCTCAGTTGTTGTGCCACCAGGACTCCCTACCCTCTACCCCAGAGCAAAGCTTCCATCTCTCTTCCCTCTTTAGTTGTTAGTTTATTCTCCAGACTATTATTGAATCCATTCTAAATTCTAGCCACCTAGGCAGTTTGCTGTGAGTTGAAACCAACTGGATGGCACCTACAACAACAGGCAAGTGTTGAATCCTTGCCTTCCTTGCAGGAGACCCCATTGGATTCCTGGCCAGGGCACCTAAGGAGCAGCCACTATGATGCGTTTGTCAGTGGAAGCTTGTGTATTGTTCTGATGCAGACTTCTAAAAGAAGACAGATGATGTACTTCCAAAAATCAGCCAATGAAAACCCTCTGGGGATGGCACAGGAGCAGGAAGAATTGTCTTCCATTGTGCCTGGGGTATGCATGAGACAGGGGAAACTCCGTGCAGCTAACAACAGGCAGGTGTTAGGAATACAAAAAAGAATAAGGGGGACACATCTCTGTCTGCATCTCAATGTAGTGAATGAAGTTCATGGTCAATGTGAAGTCAGCAAGGAACCTGATAGCACAGAGATATGAGTACAATAATGTGGGAATAAAAGTCAAAGTTCTGTACATTAAAATAACTGTGCTTGTTGAATTTGAGGGATTCCTTCTGTAAAATCCTCTGAAAAGCATTGGGTTTTCTGTTTTCAGTATCACTTGAAAATCTTGACCGAAGCTCTATGATTAGAATCCCCTGTTCTTACGCTTCAGGCTGGTGCCACTGTGACAAATCACAGTGTCTCTCCTCGACACATCTGTAAATTGTGTGGAATCTGATTCGTTTGAATTGAAGCAGTTGCTCTGCAGCAAATGCCTATGCACAGCGAGAGCCCTCCAGGATTTCTTTCCAAAAGGAAATTCATGGAGAAAAAAATGAAACAACAGCTTCATAAACTTCTTTGGAATGACTGTCAACACTTGGTAAAGAGTCCAAATTCTCCTTTCGTAGGGGTTCTGGTATCAGTTCCAATCTAATTGGAACCTCATCATTTGTCACCTGTAATGAAAAATGAAAAACCAAACTCAGTTGCCAACTGATTCTGGCTCATGGGGACTCTTGTGTCAGTCTACAACGGTACTCCATAGGATAGTCAATGCCTTTTTTTTTTAGAATCAGATCTTTAGACATTTCTTCAGAGGTGCGCTGTTGTTGTTGTTAAGTGCTGTTGAGTTGATTCCGACCCATAGCAGCCCTGTAATACAAGGTTTCCAAGGAGCAGCTGGTGAGCTGGAACCAGCGACCTTGCAGTTCAAATGACTTTGCCTTTGCAGTCTGATGCATTAGCCCACAGTGCCACACCAGGACACTAGGTGGACCAAAATCTCCAACCTTAGCAGCCCATTATGTTAGCTGTTTAGTCACACCACCATTCATGTTCCTGCAGAATCCCGTAAGTGAAATAACAGATTCACAACTTCCCAAGGAGTGGCTCTGTAGGATAAGTACTGTACCTCAATGTCGGTTTGAAACACAAGGTCAGTGATTCAAACTCACTAGCTACTCCTTGGAAACCCTATACAAAGTTGCTATGGGTCAGAACAGGCTCTATGGCACTTAATAACAACAACAACAAACTTCCCAAACATAATGTGAGAGGGGTAGGGCATTTTTCATACCATTGTTATTAAGTGCCATCAAGTCAGTTCTGACTCACAGTGACACTCGCTGTATAGGATTTCCAGAGCAGCTGGTGAGTTTGACCCAACGACCTTGCAGTTCAGATCGACCTTCCGGCCCAGGGCTTATCCTACAGCACCACATCAGGACTCCTATCCTACCATTATATCTTTTTCAAAAGAATGATTGGCTTCGGGCTACAAATACTGATTTAATCACTCCATCATCCACGAGGACTAGTTGTTGTTGTTAAGTACCATAGAGTCGGTTCCAACTCATAGTGACCCTGCACAGGGTTTCCGAGGCTGTAAATCTTTACGGGAGCAGAACGCCTCATCTTTCCTCTGAGGAACCGCTGGTAGTTTCGAACTGCTGACCTTGAGGTTGGCAGCCCAATTCGTAACCACTACGCTACCAGAGTGTCATTTAAAACTTCCACTCTACCTGCAGGTTTCCATTGAGTGGTAGTGAAAAGATTTGCCATCTAGATTCTTAATCTTCATTTCTGCTTCTGGCTCTCCATTCTTTGGTCTGAATGACACATTGGGCCAGCATACATGACTCAATCCTGTGTGAGAGCAGCAGGAGAGCACATGTATAGGAGTCACCATATTTTTCCTATATGTCACGACCATGTAAATACAAATGCAGATGCGTGTACAGGAAGTTACCATGTGAGGGGATTGTGCAGTTGCAAAAAATTGTATTGTCGTTGTTAAGTGCCTTTGAGTCGTTCCTGTATAGGGTTTCTGGGGAGCGTCTGGTGAGTTTGAACTGCCGACCTTTTGTTTCAAACTGACCTTGCAGTCCCCTACTGTTAGCATATTTCCTATTGTTCGCATAAAAATATATTAATGCCTTTTCTGGACTATGGCCCTGTTATTCTATATCCACCACTCATGTATGAGAAATGGATGAGCCCATGAGTAGATTCTGAGAATTTGGAAGTGGGCTGATGGAGAAACTGAAGAAAGGGCATCAGTGTCTATGATCTACACCTGAGCATCCATGGAGGCGCGCTGAGATGCGCCAGGAAAGGAGTGCAGCTGGTCATTGTCAGCATTGAAAAAGAGAGAAGAGAATATACATCAGAATACAACAAACATAATGAGACAATTTGTGACATTTTAATTTTATATATATGTAATGTACAGGGTAGAGATATTAATTGTATTCTCGATATACATTGAGGTTGAAAAGTTTTAGAAAAACTCTCCTCTAGGCAATATACAATGTTTAAAATAAGATGTTTTAGATGGTTGGAGATGAGGGGGTAGTTGGGACAGAAGTACTCATGTATTAAATGGAGGGAAAGTCAGTTGAACAAAACAGCATTTTGAGATCAATTGACCATGTGATAATGGTTCCTAGAGTTGTGTTAGAAAAAAATCCAAAAGTCGGTTAGAAATGAAGCTGTTTACTGAAGAATAAAATAGTCCAAATTGAGCAACATAAAAGTGAAGCCATCATACGCTGGTGAGCTGGGGCCAGAGTAACAATCAGGAACTAACAGGTAATGTTTGGAATAGGCACAAATATGAATCTCTTACATTTATTGGTCAGGTAGCTAGCTTCCAAATTGCTTAGTATAAATTAGTGAGTGCTTCCAGTGCGTTGAAACACCAATTAACATCCTGTCAATTTCTGTAATATCGTTGTTCACCAGTGCCTTTTGTGCAATGTGGACTTCTTCCTTATACCAGGGTGGCAGTCTGTATAGTCTTGGCAGTCTATACAGTCTTGGCAATGCTACGAGGCAGTTCTACTCTGTCTATAGGGTAGCTTTGAGTTGGAATCAACATGACAGCAATGGATTTTTAGCTACAATTGTATCAATAATTCCATATTATAATTTTTTCATTTCGGTTTTTGCCCCTCTGCCTTCCTTGGGATTTTAGTTCTCAAAGAGCTCTTTCAAAAAGCATAGTGCCATATAAACTTAAAGAAAGCACGAAGAGAATTTCCCTAAACATGGTAAAGTCTAAAGGTGGCAATTGTGTACCCAAATCAAGAAAAGCTGTTGACATCAGTATGAAAATGTGAGGGAGAAAACACCTGGTGATCTGCTTCTGAAACCTGGGAGGCAAAACTTCTCTGTCACAGTCACTAAGAATCAGCTCATTGGCACACAAACAGTAACAACAACCATAAATCAAAAACTGACATCTCTTTCAAGTCCTCTTCACTTTCAGCAAACCACATTGCCAATAAAGCACAGGTAAACATCTTTCTGGTATTCTCTGCTTTTAACCAAAATCCAACTGACATCATCAATAATATCCCTCGTTCCACGTCCTCTTCTGAATCTGGCTTGAACCTCTGGCAGTTCTCCGTCAATGCACTGTTGCACCCTTTTTTGAATTAATTGTCTTTAACAAAATTTTACTTGTATATGATATTGATAATCTTGTCCGATGATTTTTGCATTCAAATCTGTTCTTGAGATGGTCTCTAAATTCAGGGATATATATGTTCAAGGTCATATTTTGACTCTTTTAGACTGGTTTTCATTTTCTTCAGCTTCAGCTGGAATTTGTATATGAACAGTTGATGGACTGTTCTATAGTCCGCCCCCGTTGTGTTTGATTGATGATATGGAGCTTTTTCCACCATCTCTTCCCACAGACGTGGTCAATTGGATTTCTGTGTAAAGGCAGTAATATAGGAAGCAAGGAAAGAGAATTAAAGAGCTACCACAGCAAATTCCTGAACTAAATAAGGTTCAGCTACTATTGACGAGACTAGGGAATAAACTGTAGAAGGACTTAAAACAATATTTACTAGAAAAGCATGATCATTGTGGAAAATCTGGAATTAGCAGAAAAATATAAAGAGGAAATTGATATCATCTATAATCTGTGCCTTGAGATAACTATCATTAACAGTTATTTCCAGTCTTGCATGTTTTATAAAGTTAAGTTTAGATTCTGATTTTTCATTTCACATTATGAAATGTCCTTTCTTAGAATAATAAAGACACTCTGTTAGCATAACCTCAATAGCTACAAATCATCTTTGTGTAGAGGCGTGATAAAAATACTAAACTGGTCCCATAATTAGTTGCTTCCAATTTTTGAAAACTCAGCCAATATGTAATATCTTTGTCAAAACTTTCTCTAAAGCCATTTTCAAATTTGTAGACTATATACCATACCTTAAGTAGAATTATTGAATGAAACCATATATAATTAGACTTTATTGTTTTATTGCTGTATTGTTTCCAGAAAAAAAAAATATTAAAAACAGATGCTTCCGATTTTAGAAATATTCAAAACAAAGGATAGTTTGAAGTTGATGAACAATTGCTTGTAATAATGAATTAGTCCAAAAAGATTCCAATTTCCTAATTTGGCAGAGCTGGTAAATGACCAAGGAAAACAAGGATTGGAAGAATAGGTTTTTGCAGATTTGCTGCATTTGAAATACTTCAGTGGCAGAAAATTGTGAGCAATTGAAAATATGGTGTGGGATTTAGAAAATGAGGAAGAGGAGCCTAAAGTCTATGTTTGAGAGTGATTTGGCATGTAAGTGTTAGGCAGTCCTAGGGGTGAGTGGGAGAGAGAAAACAGTAAGATTAGAGGGTGGGGAATAAAACTCTGGAAACATCAGCACTTTGTAGTAGTAGAGGAATCAGTGAGATAGGAAAAGCAGATGACAACATTGTCAAGGAACCCAGGAATGAGAGATTATCCAGAAAAGAGAGCCTGGTCTACAGCCCTGACTCTACCCTATCAGACACATTGTTCCCATTTCCTCTTCTGAAATGAAATGGATAAATAATAGAATCCACATATGCAGATAATTTAAAATATCAATAGAAATGCCCCAACTGTTATATAAAGTGTGGTGGTGGTGGTGGTGGGGGGGGGGAATTACTTCAAAAAGTTCATGGAATAATGGAATTAAAAGATTAAAAGTAATAAAGATAAGTTTTATTTCTCAATATAAACTCCATGAAGTTCAAGACACTTTCATAAGCAATGATCCCAGCCATTTCTTCCACTCCTACAGAACTGAAAGTCCTGGAAATGCAACCATGTGAATGCAGTCTTTTGTATGTTAACTGAAGAAAAATGGATGCCCTTTGAAGATTTTTTAAAGTTAGGAAACAGAAGTCAGAAAAAGCTTAGATAAGGTCTTGATTGATGCCTAATGATTTCCCGCTGAAACTCTCTCAAAATTGCCCTTGTTTGATAAGGGAAATGACAAGAAACATTGTTCTGCTAGAGAAGGGCTCTCTGGTGAAGGTTTCTCGGGTATTTTTCTGCTAAAACTTTGGCTTACTTTCTCAAAACATTCTTAAAATACGCAGATGTTATCATTCTTTGGCCCTCCAAAAGGTCAACAAGGTTAACTTTGAGCATCCCCCTGAAACCCAGAACACGTTGTTATGACCTTTGCTCTTGACTGGTCTGCTTTTGCTTTGACTGGACCACTTCCACCTCTTGGTAGCCATTGCTTTAATTGTTCTTTGGCTTCAGGATTGTACTGGCAAAGTCATGTTTCCACTTCTGTGACAGTTCTTCCAAGAAATGGTTCAGGGTCTTGATCGTACTTGTTTAAAACTCCCATAGAAAGCTCTGCTCTGGTTTGAGCCGATCTCTGCATGAGAGTTCTGGCCCCATTGGGTGAAAAGTTTGCTCATCTTTAATTTTTCACACAGAATTGTGTAAGCTGAGCCTATTGATATGTCTGTGATATTCCTTATTATTTCTGCTATTAATTGTCAGTCCTCTTAGATTATTAGGACATGAACAAGATTGTTTCCTTACAAATTGATGTGAGTGGTCTGTCTCTGCAGGTTTCATCTTCAACATCATCTCATTCTGTCCTGAGACAATTGATCCATTTGTAAACTGCTGATTTCCTAAAATGAGTTATCCACTTGTAAACTTCTGATTTCTTTGGGACATTGTCCCCATCAACTTATTATAAAGTATCAATGATTTCACTATTCTTCCAGCCAAATTTCACTACAAACTTGATGTTTATTTTTGCTTCAATCATAGCAGAATTTATGGTACTCTAATAGAAACTCTCTCTTCAAACTAATGTCTATTCCTCCCTAGTGCCTCAACCTAGATCCTGTTCAGACATGTTATAACAAGTTAGCACATGTTTATTTTCATGCAAAAAGATTATTCTTTTTTCCATTTTCCCATGAACTCTTCAAAGCTCCATCATGTGCCCATAGTATGTGAAAGCCTATTATAACACAGGACATTTTTTGCTGTGCAGGACTGGATGCTGTGTTGTAGGAATCCTAGTATTCTTTTTGTTATAGTTGTTGTTGTTAAGTGCCGTCGAGTTGGTTCCAACCCATAGCAACCCTGTATAGAGTTTCCGAGGCTATAAATCTTTACGGGAGCAGAACACCTCATCTTTCTCATTTGGAGCAGCTGGTAGTTTCGAATTGCTGACCTTAAGGTTCGCAGCCCTATTCATAACCACTACGCTACCGGAAAGCACCATCAAATTGGTCCCAACTCATAGGGACCCTGTATAGGATTTCTGAGAAATGGCTGGTGGGTTTGAACTGCCCGATCTTGCAGTTAGCAGTCCAGTGCTTATCCTACAGTGCCACATCAGGACTCCCACTGCCAATTAAGTATAACAATTGATAATCTTTCCCATTGTGTTAAAAAACACTTCCAATGGAGTGACACAGTCCAAGTTAGAAGATGCTTCACAGAGCCAAATATCCCACCTAGATCGTTTGTTTGTAGTGTTCCAGCTAAGCAAGACATGGGAAACTAGCAAGACATGGGAAACTAGCATAATGGTGCAGTGCCTGAGGTAGCTCGTAAGCTTTAGTTCTCCCACCCTAATTGGACAGTGTTTTCCCACTGCTTCAACATAACTGTTCCAATTTCTTATTTCATCTGCCCTCCGATTCTCTAATCTGAGTTTTGAACTCACTGTCAACTAAATTTGTGGCCTCAATTGCCTCCAGCCTGATGCTTATATTTACCTGGTTCAAATTTTATTTTAAAAACATTAAGCAGAAAATAATGAAATCTTGAAAGAAACATCTTACTTTGGGTGATTTCTGTGGCATTTATTACTGATCAGATTGAAGTAAAAAACTTTTTTGCAAAAAAACCATTCTCCTCTCAAGCCTTGTGACCTTGGGCAAGCCACTTAAATTCTGGAGCCTTCCTTTCTCTCTAATTAAGATTCATATGTGGTCTAGTAAATGTGGAACACTAAAATGCTACATCATTATGTTATGGACCATGACTGAATATAGAACACCTTGGCATGTAAGTTTAAGACTGATTCTTTTTTTTTTAATGTTTTATTGTGAATTATATGATAGTTTACATGAGAGAACTTTAGTTTTACATTCATTCCATCATATATCATTTCATTGCCATGGTTCCAATCCCCTCCATGAATTATCAACCGACCAAAGGGTGTATCCTAGAAACCTGCCCCTTACACTCCTCCCCCCACCCCCAGTCTTCAGCAAGACTGATTCTTATGCTTGAAATAAGGACAAGTGAAAACACTTGCTCATCAGTATTTCTTTGAACTTTTATTTTAAGTATTCAGGTTATGAATGGTCTTCTCATATATACTTTCTATTTCATTTCATTTTTATTCTTTTCTCTTCTCCAGTCTATCTTTTCATGCACCTAGGGAGTGAATAAATTTGGGTATGGACAGAGGCAGTGTTGGGCCTAAGAGTTACACTTGGGGTCCTGGAGACTGGTTTGCATGGAAGAAAACCAAAAACTTTCAGGCAGTTTCTAGGGAACTATAGAAACATCTTTCCTTTCCATCGTTTCTACTCTCCTTCACCTCACCCTCACCAGTGCCCTGATTTAGTTCCAAGTGAATCATAAAATATTTTGGCAGTGATATTTCCCTGTTTGCCTTCATCAGTAAAACACGTATATTGGCTTCCAGTATACTGAGGATTTGATTTAGACTCCTCTTTCTTCCAGAGAAGTTCATGAATGTTAAGGGTTACCCAAAAGGGCATTATAAAATATAATTCACAATTTGAAAGGAAATTTTTATACTCATCAATATGGAAATGTCCTGAATTACTTGCCAAATCTTTTATGAGATCATTTGCAAAATGGATGTGAAGGAGAGTGAGAATTCTAAATAATAACAATATTAATTATATTTTCATTTTCAGTGAGGGGAAAATAAAAATATTAAAGAACGTTGTTAAGCTGTTTCCAACTTACAGATCAACAATAATTTCCCTTTGTAATTATAGATTTAAGGTGTTGTAAAATAGCTACACAGAAAATGGATTTGTGCTGCCAAGATTGTTTCATATTTTCTACAGCGTATCTCACCAAACATCATTAATATTCCTCTCTTCCTTTTTTTTTAACTTTTTATTGTGAATTGAGTGAAAGTTTACAAAACAGTTTCAATCCTTTCCGTCCTCCCCACGAACTAGGTTTCAAAACTGTGATTAAATTAGCAAGCTTTGTTTCTGTCCATTTTTTACCACTTCATTATTCAGTAGGTAGTCACAGTTCCTCTTGCTTTATAGTTTGGTTGACTCTGAAGTGTCACATTTTAAAAATTGACTCACTGACCTTAGACAAATGATAGAAAACACAGGGGAAGGGCCCTATGGATGGCAGTGGAGTCTTGGAAGTGCTCTTGAGAAGGTCCCATTGGTCCTTTGAGACCCACCAGAAGGAGCATGGGTGTTCCAGCTATCTCTCCTACATCTGTGTTGCCCTTTAGCAATTTTGATTTTGAGTGCACTGTTTTCTTTAACTGTACTATTAGAAATTCATTATGGTTTTCAGTTTTTCTTATAATTCATTAGGTTCCCTGAACAGTTAAAAATTCTTATTCCCAATCCATCTTTTGTTGGCTCAATTGAGTTTGAGCCTCTAAATTCCAAAGGAACTTGACCAATATAAATTTTCAATTATAATTTTTATTAGATAGGTGGTAAGAGAGGAAACTTAGTTTAAATAAGGTTTCTGGAAAAGATCAACTGAAGCAATTCATTTTTATTTTTACAAATTGCCATTAGGTTCGTTTCCTGAATATTAGTTTTACTAAAGACTAGTTTGCTATGTCCAAGAATGGATCTGAAGGCATTCTTTCTCTCTAGACAAAAAGATTCAGAGTGCAGAAAAAAGAACAAAGGCATTCTAATTGAGCCCCCAGCGTTCTCCTCAGAAAGGAAATAAGGGGGATGGGGTTGTTCAGTACTCCAAGCAGATACAGCATGTGCTGGTAGTAACAGCCTCATGCCTGGGAAAAGTCTTTTCCCTCAGGCCTAAGAAGGGAGTTGATCCACCAATATGCAAGGCAGGTGATACTCAGCAACAGGCTGGACCTAACACTATGTCTTGATGATCTGACCAAACCAAACACACTTCTGTTGAAGTGATTCGGGTTCTTACTAGCGTGTAGGACACAGTAGAACCGCTCTTTTGGGTTTCTGAGACTGTAAGTCTTTATGGGAGCAAACAGTCACATCTTTCTCCCTAGGAGTAGCTGGTGGGTTTGAACTACTGACCTTGTGGTTAACAACACATTGCTTAACCCACTGCACAACCAGAGTGTCCTTCTTTATACACCAGGGTTAAGAAATGGAAAATGTCCTCTGTACAAAGCCAGAGAGACTGTATTTACAGCTGTGCAGACCACGTGGTCTCTGTCGCAACTACTCAACTCAACCATAGCAGCACCAAAGCAACCCTAGCGAATTCATAAACAAATGGCTGTGCGTCAATAAAATTGTTATTTTCACAAATTGGCAGTCACAGGCTGATCCCTGCTGCAGGCCCTACCCTTTAGGTGAGGGGAGGTGTTTGGGAGCCAACTTCCTGCTCACAGAGAGGGAAACACCAGATGCTGGACTTCCCTAAGTGCTGAGAATATCCAAGCCACAGCCTGGGGCATCCCAGAGAAACCTTGTAAACTATAACAAAATGCCATTTACATATCTACATTTCAGTTGTAACATCACAGATGTTACACAGCATGTAACAAAACTATTCAAGATGTACATGCTGCTTAACAGTTAAATGAAAGTATTTAACAAAATGTCTAGCACATGCAAAGGTGATATTAAAATATTTAATAGCTCTTATAAGGTTTGTTGTTGTAAAGTGTCATTGAGTTGATTCTGACTCATAGCGACCCTGATGGATTTGAACTGCCAACCATTTGAACTGCCCACCAAGTCCAGTGCTGATCCTACAGCCCCACCCAGGAATCCTGGCACCTACCTTATTGCTAGTTGTAAACAAACAGCATGGCTGCAAGCACTGCCTGACAAAAAGTCCTCAGTCAACAGTAACCAAGTACATACTGATATATACATATATTTACATACATGTATTTGTGAACACGTATGAACACATGCATTGTTGCTCTCTACTGTTAAGTCAGTCCTGACTCATAACAACCCCAGTCTGTGCCATCCTCGTGATCAATTTCCCATCAAACTTTTGTGATTCATAAGGTTTTCATTGGCTGATTTTTCAAGTAAATTGTCAGGTCTTTCTTCCTATTCTGCCCGTCTGGAAACATCTCAGCAACACACAAGCCTCCCATTGACAGCTGAGTAGTGGCTGCCACGTGCTGCCACGTGCTGCCACGTGCTGCATTGGTTGAGAATCAAACCTACATTCTCCTGGCAGGGGAGAATGTTGCCACTTTGAGTTGGCAACCCAGTGGGTTAACTGTTTGTACCACCCAGGGATTACACACATTTGCACCTTTTTTCAAGCATATTAAGGCCACAAGAGATCCTCCAAGTTTCATTTCTCTTTTTAAATTCTTCTTCCCTCTTTTTCCTGATTGAGAAAAAATGTTTCCTCTGGAAAACTTGAATCCATACCTTCCTACCTTCATGCCAATCTCACTTTGTCTTTGACAATCCCCTAGTTACCATGACAAGTTTTCCTTCCTGCCCCTCACTAACATAGGTTTTCCTCATTCTACATAAACACTTCTTTGAATATGTTTTTAGTCCTAGTCTGCACACCTAGGATCAATCTCCATGAGTTGGAATAGACTTGAAAGCAACTAATAAACAATCAGTCATTTTATAAGGAAAGATAGGTTGTTCCAAACACTAAGAAATTCAGCGATAGCTAATTCGCAGAACTTTTAAAGTTAGTGTCTCTTTTTTCTCTCTGAATGATTCTAATTTGAGCTTTGTCCTCACAGTTCAAAAATATCTCATTATAACAGCCTATGTGGCACCGTGGACTAATGCACTGAACTGCAAAGTCAGTTTGAACTGCAAGGTCAGCATTTCAAGCTCACCAGTCATCCTTAGAAAGCCTATACAGGGTTGCTATGGATTGGAACCAACTCGACGACACTTAACAACAGCAACAAAAATTGGGTCTTATAAATAATGAGATTGCCAAATTAGGCTATTTGGCAAAATTCATCAAACCCTTAGTGAATAAAAGGAGCAATATGAAAGCCAAGTACCAACAGACACACACACACACACACACACACATTTCCTTAGTTGATATTTCATTAAAAATAATTTATGAAAGTTTAAGTCATTCTTAAATGAACAAATAACACATGGACAGTAAAAAACAAATAGGAACCAAGATGGTTGGTAGATACAGGGCTCCAGAAACTGGTGATGGGAATGTTGTTGTTGTATTAAGTGTCGTGGAGTCAGTACTGACTCATAATGACCTTGCATAGGGTTTCTGAGGCCTTAAATCTGTGCAGGAACAGAAAGCCTCATTTTTTTTTTTTAAATCAGTGGAGTGGCTTGTGGCCTTGAACTGCCGACTTTGTAGTTGGTAGTCCAGAGTTTAGCCCATGGAGCCACTGTGATACTGGTGATGGTAATAGAATCATCTTAATCTGGACCAACGTCAGAGCTCACCAGAGGAAAGCATTCTCTATGCATATGGTCAATATTGAAAGTACTAGACACTGAACTTCTGGTGTGGCACTGTAGGATCTGCACTGGACTGCAAGCTATAAAGTCAGCAGTTCAAACCCACCAGCTGCTCTTCAGAAATCCTATTTAGGGTCGCTATTAGCTAGAACCAACTGGAAGGCACATAGCAACAACAACAGTAGACTTGCTCCCTGCCTGGTATTACCATTCAGCTGGTACAGGAGCTGGACTTCTATGATAAAGTGGACCCACTAGACAACTGTGTCCTGCTTTGTGGGATTTGTTTATTTTCCCTTTGACATCCATATACCCCACCTGAAGCATGACTGTAAATGAAAAATACCTAGGTTACTTCCATGTGTGTGTGTGTTGTTATTGTTTTTAATTTGTTCTGTATCACTTTGAGACTGAAAATGAAAACATGATTATAAGCTTCAGATACTTTCATGGCTGAGACTTCTGCCTTTGCTTCAGAATGTTGTGTGTGAACAGATTGATGATGCTGGTGATCAACTCTTGGGCAGAACCTGAACTTAGGGACTTCGGATTTCCTTGAAAATTGATGCAGTATTTCTTCTCTCCCCGCTCAGCCCCTCTGGTCCTCTGTTTCGTTTTCTTTTGAGAATAGCGTAGTTCCCTTATCTCTGTGGAGCTGGTACTGCCTGGAACCGATTTCTACAATTCACAGACCTGAGAGAGAAGGGAGACTAGAGAGCAGTGATTAACTCCAGATAATAGTTATTTAAAACACGTTTTTGTTTTTAATGATAACTTCAGTTTAAAGGAAAAGCATTAAACTTGGAAAGAAGAAGAAGATAGGTATTATTTTTAAATATAATTCAAATTCCTGTTGTTGTTGTTAAGTGCTATCCAGTGGGTTCCAACTCATAGCAACTCTGTATAGGGCTTCTGAAGCTTTACATCTTGGTGGGAGCAGAAAGCCTCATCTTTCAGCCTCAGCTGCTGGGGGCTCGAACCACAGACCTTGTGGTTCACACTACAGAGCTTAACATATGGAGCCACTGTGCTCCTCAAATTCTTCTAGAGCACATACACAAAAGAAGCAAATAGTAACTTATACAGTATTTTACAAGTGTCTTTCTCCAATATAAAATTCACTTTATAAAGCACTTCCTTAAATATCTAAAATTCATCTATGTTTCCATATTAAATAGTTACTGATATTGTCATGTTAGGCCCCTTGACAGACTGAGGTATGTCAAAGCAAATCTAACATCATTTTAATTTCAAGGAGTTTAAAATCTAGTAGTTGAGATGAATCTTACCCCACATCACTATAATCCAGGCTGGCAGGAGATGAGTGGCCTAGGATGGCAGATCATTTTAGTCTCATTACATTAGGGAAAGAACTCTGGTAGCATAGTGGTTACAAATCAGGCTGCTAATCTCAATGTTAGCAGTTCAAAACTACCAGGTGTTTGGCGGCAGATGAGGCTTTCTGTTCCTGTAAAGATTTACAGCCTTGAAAACCCTGTACAGGGTCGCTATGAGT
>NW_006408640.1:8646334-8648368 GCF_000296735.1 Chrysochloris asiatica | reverse complement strand
TAGAAAGCGGTACTCTATATAGAAAGCAGTACTCTATATAGAAAAAGGTACTATGTATAGAATGTGGTACTATATATAGAAAGCGGTACTATGTATAGAACGTGGTACTATATATAGAAAGCGGTACTCTATATAGAAAGCGGTACACTATATAGAAAAAGGTACTATGTATAGAATGTGGTACTATATATAGAAAGCGGTACTCTATATAGAAAGTGGTACTCTATATAGAAAAAGGTACTATGTATAGAATGTGGTACTATATATAGAAAGCGGTACTATAAACATCTCCTCATTTTCCCTCTAAACAATGTGTTCGGTTTTCGTCTTGGTAAAGTGTTCAAACTTTTGTCTCACTTTTTTTCTTATTTAGTTTTTTTCTCTTTAAACTTTATTTTGTTGTTGAGAATATGCACAGTAAGCATATGCTAATTCCAGTTTCTATCTCTACAATTTTAGTGACATAGATAGAATTCTTTGTGATGTACAATTTTTCTCAGCCTGACATTCTGAGTTGTTTTTCTCACATTAACATTAAAGCCCCCTCCTCACAAAGAACCTGTCTAATCTTTCCAGCTGTTGTTGTCAATTTGAGAATATATAGATAGTTCTTGTCTTCGGCTGGATTCTCTAGAAAAGCAAACCAAGTGAAATATATATATACATACACAACACATATATTGCTGCTGTTAAGTGCTGTTTAAATGATTCTAACTCATAGTGACCTTATGCACAACAGAACAGAACGCTGGCCTGTCCTTCACCAGCTTCACAATAGTAATGCCTTAAACCCGTTGATGCTGCCACTGTGCCTTTCCATTTCATTGGAGCCATTTCTCTTTTTTGCTAAGCTTCTACTTTACCAAGCATGATGCCCTTCTCTAAGGACTGGTCCCTCCTGATAATATGTCCAAAGTGTCTTTTAAGGAGCATTCAGGTTGTACTTCTTCCACCACAGATTTGTTTGTTCTTCTGACAGTCTATGGTATTTTTAATATTTTTCTCCAACACCATAACTCAAATGCATCTATCCTTGTATGGTCTTTCTTGTTCATTGTCCAACTTGTACATATATATAAGGTTGGGTCAGGCGCACCTTAGTCCTCAAACTGACATCTTTGCTCTTGAGCATGTTAAAGAGGTCTTGTGCAGAAAATCTGCCTAATGCAATACATTGCTTGATTTTTTGACTGCTGTTTTGATGAGGGTTGACTGTGGATCCAAATAAAATGAAGTCTTTGAAAACTTCAATCTTTTCTGCATTTATCATGATGGTATTATTGTTGTTGTTAAGTGCCATCAAGTTGGTTCCAACTTATAGCAACCCTGTATAGGGTTTCCAAGGAGCAGCTGGTGAATTTGAACTGCCAACTTTGTGGCAGTTATCTTACAGCACTACACCAGGACTCCATATATATATATGGATGGTTTCCATGAGGAAGCTTCCTCTGGTATGCTCCACCGAATATTTAGAGAAGGAGAGGGGCAGTTTCTCTTCTCACCATAAACTGATCTTACTGCAAATTTTATCCAGTCCACCAGGCTGGTCATCCCCTCTGTGTTAACTGCCATATAAATGGATCTAGTATTGCCATCGACGATGTCCCATAACGAGTTGTGGGTCTTGCATCAACCAAAACATGCTTTTCCATTTTGTAGCATTCAAAACTAAAGAAACTACCCCTAAATAAGTTGTTCTCACAACCCATTTTAGGAATGGTTCCTCAGGAAGCTGACAATACTGATCCACAAACTGAAGCAATTCATTTACATGATATCATCTGGTTTCAGTAACTTCTTGGTTTTTCCCCTTCCCTTCTTGGAATACCAAGTACCAGTGGTTGTAGAAGTACCAGTGTTGTTGTAACTCATTTTTCTTCTCCGAGTCAAGTCTGAAACAAGTGGTCATAACTCTGATATAACCGGATCTGGGCTTGATTCAGTGCTACCCCATACAGGGTCATTATGCGTGGGAACCGACTTGACAGCACGTAACCACAACAACCACAACTCAGCTAAAGACTTAAGAGAGAC
>NW_006408640.1:8644044-8645509 GCF_000296735.1 Chrysochloris asiatica | reverse complement strand
TATGAGTCGGTTCCGACTCGATGGCACCTGACAACAACAACAACAATGTATTTTTCAAGCATGGATATTAATTTTTATACTTTCCATTTCTTTCTTTCTATGCTATTTTATTTCTTAATTCTGTTCCTATTTATTTCTTGATTAATGCTTAATTCTTAAGTATTTTGCTAATGGCTGTTTTAACTTTTTTTTTTTTTTCTCATAACTCCATCATCACCTATATGTCTTCTGGTGTTCTGGTATAGCATTGAGGGTAAGCACTGGACTGCATGGTCAGTTTGAACCACAAGGCTGGCAATTCAAATTAATCAGCCATTCCCTGAAAACCCTATACAGGGTTGCTATGAGTTGGAACTGACTTGATGACACTTACAACAACAGCATATGTCTTCCTATTAACTGATTTTCTTTCCTACAAGTCATTTTTTCCCTCCTCTTTCATAGATCTAATTGATTTTATTGGTGTTGAAAGCTGAATTTTGTTGTATATCTTTAAGGAGTATACAACTTTATTTTGGCAGTTACTTGTGGATCAATTTAGTTTTTCATGAAAAAGTTTTATTAGCCTTTTCTGTCTTTTTTTAAAATTCTATAGTTGCCTCCAGCTAGGGACAATGTAACCAATGTGTTTGTTTTTTAATTGAGAGGTTGATGGTTCCAGTCTACCCTAGGGTGCTTCAGAAATGTTCTGGGAATATGCTTCTGAAAAATCAGCCATTGAGAACCTGTAAAGCCCAGTTTTCTGACGCATGGGGTTGTCATGAGTCAGAACTGACTCAATGGCAGCTATTTGGTAAGGCATGAGACTTTAAGGTATGTCTTTGTCCTGTGTAATCAACCCTTTCTCTTTTCTTTGCCTGATGGGAACTCTGCTAATGTTTCATGGTTGAATGCAGAAAGCTACATGACCCCTGTGTGCACTCTTGGAATTTTTCAAAGTAAAGCTCGCAGGTCCATTTCTAGAAGTTATTTTTTGACTGACTTGTGAAGTTTCCACTTTGTTAGTCTGATTGGTACCCAACCAAAGAGTCAAGGGGTCCTCCCTGCTGATTCTTGGAGCTAGTTCTCTTCATAGATTCTTCCTCTTTGTACTCTGAGTAGAAAATTCTAGCTGACTTAGCCTCTCTGAGCTTTGATCTCTGCTTCTTCACCTCAGTGAGACTTTTGAGCTCTGAGATCTTCTTTCCTGTTTTCTATTCTAGAAATTTCTGCAAGTGGAAACCGTTGCTGTTTGGAAGGCTCTCCACATTTGTTTCTTTTTTTTTCTCTGGCATGTGAGTCTTAAAGTGACTGTTGTCAGGTTCAAAAATACCTGCCTCCTCTCTTTTGTTCATTTCCCTAGTTGTTGACAGTGAGAAGAAAATTATGAACCCTATAACTCTATAATGTCTAGAAGCAAAAATTCACTTGATCTGTGTTTAATATACAGACTTGTACATTTGAGCAAATATAAGGGTCAGTCAAA
>NW_006408640.1:8641559-8642477 GCF_000296735.1 Chrysochloris asiatica | reverse complement strand
CCCACTCCCCCACTTTTTTTTGTATGTGACTTGAGTGTAGGTTTGCAGAGCAGATCATCAGTTTTACCTTCAGTAAATCCTACATTCTGTTTCATCTCAGTGATTGCAGTCTTCTCAGGGTAGCAAATATCCTTTATCCCACTCCCTCCCTGTGTTTTTCATTTCCACATTTCCATTCCTCTGTTTTCCAACACTTATGACCTTTGTCCTTGGGTAAGTGCTACCCTTTTGATATCGAATGGTTGACCATTCTATGGTGTGCTTGTTCTTCTATATACTTATCTATTACTTGACTAAAAATTGAACCACAAAAATAAGTTCAGTTCTAGATCTGAAGGGTGACCAAGGACCATAGTCTAGGGGTTCCATCAGTCTCTGGCCAGTAAATCGAGGTCTTTTTGATGATTGTAATTTTTGTTATACATTGTGTCCCACTCCATCTAGAACCTTCTAATGTGATTCCTTTCAGAACAGGCAGTAGGGGTAGCCTGGTGCCATCTAGTTCTTCTGGTCTCATTGGAGTAATTGTTTCCAAGTGTCTTAAATTGCCATCACTCTTCTTTCTTCTGCATAGGGAAAGACCAATCATTGCACCTTGGATAACCATTCAGGCGTGTTAAGACCCCTGTCACTACTCAGCAAAGTAGCATGCAGAACAAAACATTGTAGACTATGTTATGCCAATTGGACATGGTGTACCACAAGACTATGGTCTTGATCTCCAGGCCCAAAAACTTAGTCCCTCAAGGTTTTTGGTAATGTCTAAGAAGTTTTCATACCTTTCCCTCCTATATGTGCTACAACATTCATGGATATATTTGTGCTGTTGTCTTGTTAAGTGCTGCCTGGTCAATTCCAACTCATAGCGACCATGTATGTGGTTTTGAAGGAGCAGCTAGTGGGTCTGAACTGCCAACT
>NW_006408640.1:8617889-8624570 GCF_000296735.1 Chrysochloris asiatica | reverse complement strand
TGGTACATAGGTTTGCTGTGAGTTGGTACTGACTCGATGACACCTAACAGCAACAAGAACAATCATTTTGCTGTATCTCTTGTGGACTACATATTGAAGGATCTTATTTTCTGATCCATTCTGCTACTCTCTGTCTGTTGACTGCTATATTTAATCCATTTCTTGTCAGTGTAATTATTAGTAGGTATGAATTGATTGCTGTCATTTTGCTGTGTGTGTGTTTTGTGATGCTGCTGGTTTCTTTGTTCAGTATATTTTTTTGTGCTAAATTCATTTTGGTTTTGGACTCTCCATTTTCATTTATGTTGTGTTAATATTTACTAAAGGAGCTCTGGTAACATGGTGGTTACAAATCAGGCTGCTAATCTTAAGGTCAGCAGTTCGAAACTACCAGCTGTTCTGTGAAAGAAAGATGAAGCTTTCTGCCCCTGTATAGGGTTGCTCATGAGTTAGAAACAACTCCATGGCACATACTCACCACCACCAGTATTCACTAGATCTTTCTTATTTTCTATTTTGATGTGAAGGTGCATTAATTTTCTTCCAGATTATCCTGTAATTTAGTATTTTTCTCCATTTAAAACTGTCTGTTTTATCTTGAAACCTACTTCTTGATTTCTTTGCCATTTGGAAGTTCTGTATCTAGACTATTCCCTTTTTGCTTTGTAGTTGACTTCATTATAAATTGATATCTCTGGTTCCCTATTTTCAGCTCTATAGTATTATTTTTCTTTAAATACTTCTATATGTGGATTGAGTCCTGGGAAGTGTTGCCATGCATGCTAATCTCAGGTTGTTGTCTGCTGTGGTTGAGTCTCAGTCCAGTAAAAACCCTTTAGTATTTTTTATAAAATTGGCCTGGTTATTTGCAAATCCTTTAACTTCTGTTTCTCTGGAAATGTCCTAATTTCGCTGTTATCTTTGAAGGACAGCTTTGATGAGTATATGATTCTTATTTGGTAACTTTTTCTGTTGGATTTTTGTATATGTCATCCATTGCCTTCTTGCTTACATGGTTTCTGCTGAGAAATCAGAGCTTAATCTTATTAGTTCTTCTTTGTAGATAAATTTTTATTTTTTCCCATGCTGCTCTCAGGATTCTTTACTTGTCTTTGGTTTTGGAGTGATATGTCTTGGTGATTTACTTTTGAGTTATATCCTGTTTGGGGCTCTTTAAGCTTCTTGTTTTCTTCCAACAATTTTCCACCATTTTCTCTGTGCTTTTTATTATCTCTTCCTGTTCTGAAATTCCAATCATAACATATTCCTCTTCATGGTTTCTTACATAACTCTTAGTCTTTATCTGTTTTTTTTTTTTTTCATTCTTTTTCTGATTGTTCTTCTAGCATACTCATTTTGAGAGATTTATCTTCAAGCTCACTAATTCAGCCTTCCATTGCTTTGAATCTACTCCTTTGCCCTTTCAATGTATTGTCCATTTCTGAACTCTTAGTATTAATCTTCTTGATTTCTAATTGCTAGTTTTGTATTGCTTCAAAATTAGCTTTTATTTTGTCTGTTCTTATAGTATTTTCCTGAATTTGTCTTAAGTTTTTACTGTGTTTTTGCTTTCCTCTATCTTTCTGTTGATCCTTTGAAAGTACCCAAATATTATTCTTTGGAATTCTTTTTTTAATAGTTCCATTAACTTTCTTCCTCTGACATGTTTTCTGGCTCTGCATCTTGATCATTTGTTTATGCCATTCTCTCTTGCTTCTTTGTGAGAGCTAAAATTATCAGTTGTCTGTGGCTCATTGTGGTGTGGTTGTATTTGTCATATTTGTACTTAATTAATGATTATATGCTGAGGTTTCTTAGACTCCTACTACCTGTCTCCTGTTATTGAAGCATGTACACCATTCTCTGTTCACTGCATTTCAGTTTAGGGTGAGTTTGGATGGTATTGACTGCTGTCTATTGTTGATCAGATGGTATAGGAGCTGGCTTTGGCTCTTGCCAGAGAGTACAGTTGTGGCATGGTTTCTGTCTTCTTTCTGGTAGGAAAGTGGAGACCCCCCCCCACACACACACACAAGAAAACAAAACAGCATAAACAAAAAAGTAACCAACAATTAAAAGAAAAATAAATATAAACTGGCAGCAACCAGAAAAAAAGAATATGATACTAAAAAGAGAAAAGAGGGACAGGAAAATAGAGCTGTAGAAGAAAAAAATAATAGAGACAATAAACGGAAGGAATGAAAAAATATGCACACACACACACTTAGAAAAACCAGGAACAGGGAAAATGAAAAGAGAAATGGAGTAGAGAATAGTTAAGAAAGATGAAAAGAAAAACAAGAAGGAGGAGGAAATGAGAAACAGAAGAGTGGAAGGAAAAATAAAAGCAGGGATGGAAATGGTAAAATCCCATAGAAGAGAAAGAGAAAAGAAGGAAAAGAAAGAATAAATGAACAAAAACTATGAAAGGACAAAATCAAAACAAAAAGTAGTACAGCTGTCCTATCCGGAGAGGAGAAAACTCTGGGGGCTCCTGTCATTCAAGGAGCTCATGAGGTCGGTGAAGAAAGGATCTGACAGTGGAGTTCCTGGCCCTAGATGGAGTTCCTACATGTTGTCTTTGTTCAGGGCACTCAATCCAGAAGTAGTTCATGGAGGCCCTTTATGGAGCTGGTTCCAGCATTAGGTCCACAGGGCAGCTGGGGATGGTGGCTGGTTATGAGTGTTTCTGCTAGACTAATGCTGGTTTGTGGACTCTGCCGGTTAGGTAAGTCTGGAGCTGAATCTGCTTGAATTCAGGCACCAAAGTGATGCAGCTGGCATGACTCACAACTATGGAGCTCCATACTATTAGAAATGAGGATCTACACTGGGGGTGGGTGAGGGTGGGAGCTGGTCACCAGGGGAGTATGGAGAAAAGAAAAAATTATACCTCTCCCATCATCTGTATGAATCTGCTTTGCCAGGTCACCTTCTGTTGCCAAAGATGGTTGCACTGTGTCTAGCTGACTGTTCACTAGTCTCCATCTCTCAACATCCCTACTCTACTTCTCCTCCCAGCAAGTACTCAATCCATTTCTCTAACCTTTCCTCCAAAGTTCAGGATTCTAAGATTTTAATCTGTGTCTGTTTCATTTCATCTCTCGTATCCTTGTTGATGGTCTGTATAGTGCATCTGCCTAGTCTGCCATCTCACTAGAAGTCTGTGTGAGGGCTTTTGAAGATCCTAATTCCAACAGTTATTCTATGGCATTCTTAGAGGGTGTGCAGGGCTGAGATTTCTGGTGTTTCCAGTCTGTTCAAGGAATTCATTGGACAGTGAACCAAGATTGAGTAAACTGGATTGGATAAAATGGAGAACTCCCTTAAAATGGTTTCTGTTGATTTAGTATTATCAATAGAACAATAATAAAAATATGACTCTAGGATTTCTTCTTTTATTTAAATATTTTGAGAATGCCTTTACATGCCACAATGTATTGTCAATAAAAAGAAATTCTTTACTTATATGTTCTTGAATAACTTCAAAACAGACATGAGTTATTGACTCTATTTCAAGAAATTTAATAAGTTCTAAGATGCCAACCAAAAAAGTACATCAAATGTTTTATTATCTTTGGTAGTGCAATGAATACACTAATATATGCATGAGCTCCTTTGATTCATTGGAAACCTGAGTTATGCTTTTCCAATTTAAAGCTATGTTTATAGTTGTTATGAGCAGTCATTGTAATGCTACAAAACAGTTATTGCTCACGGGGACTCCATAGAATTGAAATCATCGTGAAGTGAGTCTTGGATGAGGAAAAAGGAGATTTGATAGAAGAAAAATCAAGAAAGTTTATTATACTTTTTCATTCATCCACTTATGTATTTATTTCAAGTGACCAACTCACCCCTGCCAGAATTCAGTAAGTTTGACTTAGATGTTCAATTCGATTCTATATTGAATAGTTAAAGCAATGGATCATGATGAAGACCATTCAGACTCATGGTAAAGTAGCGTCAGAGTAGACCAAGGCATTCTGTAGCATCTCTCCCCATGAGAATATTCACATTGAACACCAGGCCCAAAAAGTTGCCTGGTGATCCCTTTGTTCTTTTTTTGTGTGATTCTGCCCCACTATCATTCAATGTTGCAATTGAAGGGTAGCAATAGACAAGAGAGCTTGTTAAACAGTACAAGGTTCAACAGAGTTTTCATGTTTCGTGTCTGATGCATTAATGACTATGAAACTACAGTAATAAATACAGACCAGAGTAGTGTAAGAAACAGGAGTTAAAATGGCAGCATTTCAGTAAATACCTCACAGACACCAGGGAGACAGACAGAAGACTGCATGACTGAGGCAAGCTCTCAGGATGATGCCAGAGTGGGGCCCATCTTTTTAACCACCTTGAAAGTCATACCAATACCAGCTGCAACATACCACACAAAACCACGTGATACACGATAGAGAGCAGCTTAGCGCTTGTTTTAGTTACCTAGTGCTGATATTACCTATAACAGAAATATCGTAAATGGGCAGCTTCAGCAAACAGAAGTTCATTGTCTCAAGGTTTTAGAGGCTAGAAGTCTAATGTCTGAATTCAGGGTACAAACTCTAGAGGAAAACGTTTTATCTAGAGGCTTGGAGGAAGGTCATTGTCTCTAGTCAATATTTGTGGGCTCAGCTTTCCTTGGAGATGTCCATATGCCTGGATATCAGTCTTCCTCTGGCGTTAGGAGAGTCTCAGCACAGGAAACCAGGGTCCAAAAGATGGGCTTTGCTCCCAACTCTTCTTTCTTAGTGGCTTGGTCCCTCCTTCTCTGGTCACATCTCTCTCTGATCGCCTATAAGATAAAAGAGGATGCAGGTCATACCCCAAAGCCCTTACTTCAGATCAGGGCTGTGACCTGAGTAAATGTGTTGCATCCCACCCTAATCCTCTTGCAGTGGGTTGAATGATCACATCAGATCACATCATAGGGAATGAGTTACATTATTGCATAATTGCCCAACTACTGAGAATTCTGGCCCAGCCAAGTTGACACATTCTTAAGCCATGCCGGCACTGAGCAGAAAACATGTAATCGTCTGTTTTTGAAATAGTTTTTAAATAAAACTGTTTATTCCAATGAATTGAGAAAGAGCAATTTCAGAAGCAGAAAATATAAAGATTACCACTAGTCTTGTCCTCATGTGGTGCTGTAGGATAAAGCACTGGACCTCGAGGTCAGTTTGAACCACAAGGTCGGAAGTTCAAACTCACCAGTCACTCCTTGGTGGTGGTGGTGGTTATGTGCCGTGGATTCGGTTCCGACTCATAGTGACCCTGCACAGGGTTTCTGAGGCTATAAATCTTTACAGGAGCAGAAAGCCTTCTCTTTGTAATGAGGAACGGCTGGTAGTTTCAAACTGCTGACTGTGAGGTTAACAGCCCAATTTGTAACCACTACACTACCAGAGCTCTCTTTTCCATTGGTGGTTTTGTTATGTGCTGTCGAGTTGATTCTGACCCATAGCGACCCTGTACAGGGTTTCCGAGGCTGTAAATCTTTATGGGAGCAGAAAGCCTCCTCTTTCTCCCGCGGAACCACTGGTAGTTTCAAACTGTTGACCTTGAGGTTGGAAGCCTGACTCATAACCACTACACTACCAGAGCTCCATAGAAACTCTATATAGGGTCACTATGAGTCTGCATCGACTTGACGGTACTTAACAACAACGACACATCAACTACTCTTATGGTAATATATGACTCTGAATGGGTAAAAGAAAAAAATCCTGTTAAAGAGGCAAAGAGTTTAACAGCAGAGACACCAAGAAGCCGTAGCAGAGAAATGGTAGCAGTAGAGGAAGCAGAATCAAGAGATTGTCAGGAGACAGCATGGAGTGAGGGAACTGTGTGCCTTTGGACAAGAGGCTTACTGGTGGAGTGGGGTGCCTCTGGCACTTATTGACAGAGCTAAAGAGCTTTGTGACACTTGCCTGAGCAGAGCGGAGGCCAGGCTGGCCCAAGAGGGCCAGAGTGGGCCGAGGACTAGAGAGAGGCCTGCTTATTAGCATGGCTGAGAAGAGGCTGTCTTGATCCAATCACTATATCCTGAGTAGTTAGTGATCCTGACTTGTAACCTGGTGGTGCTGTGTGGAGTCTGTTCTGACTCATAGAGACCCTTTATAGAGTTTCAAAGGCCGTAAATCTTTACAGCAGCAGAAAGCCTCATCTTCCTCCCACGGAACAGATGGTAGTTTCAAACTGCTGATCTTGAGGTTAGCAGCCCAACTCGTAGCCACTACTTCCCTAATGAATCCCATCAATGTGAATTAATAAGTAAATAGAACCAGGAGATGTCCTTTTTCTCACAGTCTTTGTTATGAGGTATCTCCTAATTGAATACGAAGCAAGAGCTTTTTTACAGTGATTATTGTTGTGGTTCCATGCAGTTGAGTCTGTTCTGACTCGTAGTGACCCTGTATAGGGTTTTCGAGGAGAGACTGGTGAGTTTGAACCACTGACCTTGCATATGCATAAAGCTCATAAATTACATATTAGTTTTGACATAGAACATAAAACATTTCCATTTGCTGATTTTCTTTGTTTGCTATGTTAGTGCTTTTAGCTTGTCGTCAGTTTAGTTGAAGATAGTCTAAAAAAAGTATTTCTTTACCTACTGGCTGATATCCAGTACTAAGAGCTACCTAGTAAGCATTCATAATTTTCAATCTTTCTAAATCC
>NW_006408640.1:8588592-8617601 GCF_000296735.1 Chrysochloris asiatica | reverse complement strand
AAGAAGACCCCCAGCGAGATGGATTGGCAAAGTGGCAACATCAATGAGCTCAAGCGTGGCAATAATTGTGAGGTTGTACCAGGATCGGGCAGTGTTTCATTTTGTTGTGCATAGGGTCACTATGAGTTGGTACCAACTCGATGGCACCTAACAACAACAAAAACAACGATGTTATGTAAAATCTCAAAGCACTTTTGAATATCAAAATTTAAACAAATCAAAGCAGGGGTAATTTTTCTCATACAATTTTAAAAATTGAGAAATAATTCACATACCATAAAATTTACCTTTAAAAAGTATACATACAATTCACTGGTTTTTAGTCCACAAGAAACCCATTAATGGTTATTCTCCATTTTTTCCTACTTGGGGTAATTTAAGTAAAATAGTGGTCTGCTTTTGTCATGTGTGTATTTATATATGCTGTTGTGATTGTGGAGTCCTGGTGTGGCGCTGTGGGTTAATGTGCCAGACAGCAAAACTCTTTGAACCGCAAGATCAGTGGTTCAAGCTCACCAGCTGCTCCTCGGAAACCCTATACAGGGTCGCTATGGGTCGGAATCGACTTAACAACAACTACAAAATTGTGATTTGTGTACTTCAATTCTATTATAGCTATCAGCACTGGATTGCTAACTGCAAGATCAGCAGTTCAAACTCTCCAGCCTCTCCTTGGAAACCCTTATACAAGGTTGCTATGGGTCAGAACTAATGTGACGGCACTTAACAAAAACAAAATATAAGCATTGTTTCTGCTTACTAGCCTTTTTTTTATCCCTGATAGAGGGGATTGAACATAGCATGAGTTACTTTCCAAGACAATAAAATGGAGAACTATCAGCCAGCAGATAAAGATCTCTACGCCAGAAAACGATTCTTTTATTGCCCCATAGATATTGCCCATTTGATCCTGTCCTTTGGTGTACTGAAGGTTGTTCTTTCTTCAATTTCCATTTGTCCCATCCCTAGCACAGTGATACTCAGGTGATGGACAATGGCCAAAGAATTTAATTGCTGATGCAAACCTCAACTGGTTAAAAGAAAACCACCTTTTAAAACTATTGCAAATATTCCCTGCTGAGTAACTGGAGGATTTGTTTGCAGTGTTAAGCTTCCCACTAATCTCCAAACACATTTTTCCATATCCTTACTGCCAATACAGAAGTTTGGGCAGACCTGTTTACCTTTTGGCAGAATAGCTTCATGTGCTCTCTCCTTGTACATCTGACCAGAAAGGTGATGGAGCCAGAATGGCTGAGTACAGAGAGGGTGCTGGGCGGGTCAAGAAAGAATGCCAGGAACCTGAGAATGGAAGCCAAGAGCTCCTTGTGGTCTTAACTTCCATTAACCTGAAACTATGGCTTCCTTTTATCATCTTTGCCTTTCAAGTGCTTATTGCAAAATACCCAAGGTGAACTTGTTTATAAACAAGTTAAAATCCAAAGATAATTGGGAAGCCGGAGCATAAAAGCAAGTTCTTTGTCTTCTGACTTTATCTACAGGCCTGGCGAGGAAGGCAGGCCGTGGGTGGCTGGGCCACTGGGACTGTGCCCAGGTCTATCTTGGAGAACAGTGGATTCTCTTGCTGTAGTCCTTGTCCAAAACAATATCTCCCAGTGTCCCCCAGTGTCAAGGCTACCAGCACATCAGAAACAGTGGTGGGGAACTTAGAAGGGGAAAGGAGAATCTTTGATTGTGGCATATTCTTCCTGCACCTTTGGTAATACGTTCAGTCTGAAAGAAATTTGAATATATTCGGTGTGCATTTAGGGTAGACTGTTTTCAGCAATAATGAAGTTTACCTCCACAGTATACAAACTTAGGCTAGACTCAGAGATGTGGCTACACTAATAATTAAGTAGCTGTCAAAATTGAAAAGCATTATGTTAAAACCTATCTTCTTTTGTTGTTGTTAAGTTCCTTCGAGTCGGTTCCGACCCATAGCGACCCTGTACAGGGTTTCCGAGGGTGTAAATCTTTACCGGAGTAGAAAGCCTCATCTTTCTCCCGCGGAGCGGCTGGTAGTTTCGAACCGCTGACCTTAAGGTTCACAGCCCGATTCGTAACCACTACGCTACCAGAGTTCTTGTGTATTGTTATCTAAGTATTCTCCTTAGTGGGAACAGGGACGCTATCTCAACTCACCCCTCCCAATGACTTACTAAAGTATCCATTTCAGTTATACCAGGTAGGGATGATTTTGGCTGCAAGTAACACTAACACTAGCCAAAAAGACTGGAATACTTTTTAAAATGAAAATTTCGGGGTTTTTTTTCTTGCCTTTCTGAAAGTTCAGAGACATGCAGCATATGTAGGCTAAGCATTGCACTGATAACCTCAAGGTCAGCAGTTCAAACGTTCTAGCTGCTTCTCAGAAACCATTTACAGGGTCAAGTTGGAACCTACTTGACTGCACTTAGCTACAACAGTGTTAACTTTACTGTTGTTGTTAAGTACCATCGAGTTGGTTCGACTCATAGCACCCTGTGTAGGGTTTCTAAGGAGCAGCTGGAGGGTTTGAACTGCCGACCCTTGTGGGTCACTGTGAGTTGGAACTGATTCAATGGCAACAGTATTGTTACTACTTTTTATTTATTTATTTATTTAATTTTAGCACCCACTATAGCCTGGCCCTACATCTACCTCTTAGTGTTGTTAAATGCCGTTGAGTTAGTTCCAACTCATAGTGACCATAGAAACCCTGGTATAGGGTTTCCAAGAAGCCTATACCAATCTTGTGGTTAACAGCCCAGTGCTTATCCTACTGTGCCACACCAAGACTCCATAAGGCATGGTAAATTGTAGAAATCACTATCAAATAGTTTACTGTGTGCCATACATTTTACATATATTCAATCATTTAACCTTCATAGCCACCCTATGAAGGAATTAGTATAGGATTAACGTATGATTGATGTTGTTAAGTGCTATTGAGTGGGTTCTGACTCATAGCAACCTTTTATAGGGTTTCTGAGGAGCAGCTGGTGGATTTCAACTGCTTCCCTGTGGTTAGCAGTCTAATGCTTATCCTACAGCAGCACACCAGGACTTTGAATGTATGATTGTTGTTAAGTGTCATCGAGTCAGCTCAGACTCATAGTGGCCTTGTTTAGGGTTTCTGAGGAACAACGGATGGGCTTGAACTGCCTACCCTGTGGTTCACAGTGTAGATTGTTTTTGCTATTGTTAAGTGCGATCGAGTCGATTCCAACTCATAGTGACCCTGTATAGGGTTTCCAAGGAGCAGCTGGTGAGCTTGAACCGCCGATCTTGCAGTTCAAACGGCTTTGCAGTCTGGCGCATTATCCCACAGCGCCACACCAGGACTCCCTTAATCTAACTTTTAAAATCTGGCAGTTCAGACCCACCCAGAAGTGCCTTAGAAGTCAGACCTGGTAGTCAGCTTCCCACAGTGCACAGCTTAGAAAACCCAATGAAGCAGTTTTACGCTGCATACCTGGATTTGTCATTAGTCAAAATCAATGCCACAGAAACTAACTATAACAAAATGTATGCTCCATTGTAAAAACTAGGACATGAAGGCCCAGAAGGTAATAACTTGCACTGGATGTAACAGAGCCATTATTCAAACCTGGCTAGGCAAGCTTGCTTCAGCGTTTTTCTCTAAACCATTACGTTGTATTTCTTCTCTGGTGTGAAAATATCTACAGTTGGGTGGCACTGTAGGATAGATAAGTACTGAACTGATTACCACAAGGTTAGAAGTTGAAACCCACCAGCCATTCCTTGGAAACCCTAAACCGGTTCTTGACAACACTTAACAACAGTAACAACATGAGCAGATACATGAATACCTGAGGGAGTTATTGAAATTAAGAAAGAGTTCAGTAGGAAAATCATTGGAAACAGGAATGAGGAGGTCTGAATTATTATCCTCACTCCCCTGACAGCTGGTCATTCATTTAGCAAATAGTTGTGAGCCCCCAGCAACTGTACAATGCCAGACAATGTAAATAAGACAGACAATACTTTGATATCCAAGTGGAGGAAACTGACTGAAATAAATGAAATAATCAAATAAATAAATGCAGTCCATATTGTTGATGAATGGGAAGAAGAAAATGCAGAGAGCTGAGTTGGCTATGACTGTGACTAGGGGATATGGTGACTTGAGTTTGAATGGTCAGTAAAGGATTCCCTGAGAAGGTGTCAACCAGGCTGGGAATCGAATGGTGAGAAGCAGCTTACAATAGAAATAGCAAGTGGGATAATGTTCCAGGCATAAAAATATAGTAAGAGACAGTTTCCTAAGGGGGCAAGAGCTAACTTATTTGGAGAAACTGAGAAAAGATTAGCATGCCTAGTGCTAATGGCAGAATAGAATGATTTCACAAGGTGAGACTGAAGAAGTAAGAGAACAGATGTACTAGACCTTGAAGCCACAGAAAATAGATTGTGTTTTATTTCAGTGGAAGCTGTGTGTTCCCACTTTATTCTCAGTAGCTCATCTCCCTCATCTGAATAATGGAACATATAACACTTGCTTTAACTACGTCACGGGGTTACTGTGAGGGACAAATGATATAATGTACATGATAGTGAACTATGATATGTGAAGTTTTATATAAAATAAGATAATTAGGGAATATAATTAGTTCTTCTTTTTCTAATTTTATTTATTTTGGTTTTGTTGTTGAGAATATCATACACACTGCAAAACATACACCAGTACAACAGTTTCTACATGTACAATTTGATCCATAAGTATTTTGTACAAACAGCTAAGTGCTTGATTCCTAACTGAAAGGTTTATCATTTAAAGTCACACAGAGACACCTCGGAAGACAAGTCTGGCAGTCTACTTCTGAAAAGGCCACAGCCTTGAAAACCCTGTGCAACAGTTCTGCTCGGCATACCTGGGTCACCATGAGTTGGAATTGACTCAGTGGCAACTAACAACATATGTATTACTTAGCAGGAAGTACCCTATGTCTTTTGAAAATTGTTTTGTGATATACTCAGAACAATTGAAGCTGTAGTTTGATGGTAGTGCAAGTTATACCTATAAACATGCAACTTTCTTTAATCTGATAGGATGCAGGGTTTTCTGAGAGCTCCCTTTTGAATTAGGCTGTAGGTAGTCATGACAGACTGTCACTCCCCCTATAACAACTAGAGAACCAAAAGATGGCTGAAAACATCGTATATTATTAAAAGAACCAAGGTGCAGAGTCCAACAGAACTAATCTTCAGGGAGAGACAAGCTCTTCTTAAGTAAACAGCCTGGTGGTCACTTCTCTCCCTGGGCATTTTCTGAGCCTGTGTCCCAGTGGACAGAGGACTAGTCCAGCAAAGGCAGGGGACTCTGGAGCTTGTAATGGCTGTGTGGACTGGCACAGCAGACTGGAGATCTGCCTGCATTCCTCAAATGTGGAATGTGCTCTCCAGCTGACAATTCTCCCCCTTGGGATTTTTCCAGAAATTCAGCAACAGAGGAGGCTGGGAGCTGAGCTATAAAGTGGAGAAAGATTTCTGTAGTCACATGATATTTTTACCAATGCTCTCCTAGAGCAGGGATAGACCTCTCCCTCAATGCAATTATAACTAGAGGTAAGCTATAATCAGCGAAAACTGCAACCCAGGCCAGGCCCATGTCAATTCCTGGCTGAATGGATGTGATCTGCCCCTCTTTCCAACTGCTAAAGGAAAAGGATTGAACTTTCTGGAGGAAGTTACTATTTACTCTAGTTTCCTAGAGTTCTTGTAAACACACTGTCTATAATTCAATAAATTAAATTTTAAAAAAAGACACAGAGAAAAAGGAAAATACAATTCATAAACAATTCCTTGTTATTTAGTCATTGTTAGCAAACACACTGATGACACATTAACAGACAAAAACTTTTAAACAACAGTTTTAAATATGGCAAATGAAAATATGACAAAAAAAGATACAAAGACGGATAGTGCCAACAGAGAAATATAATCTCTGAGAAGAATTTTGGGGCATTCTAGATATGAAAACGTGCAATTATCTGAGTTTCAGCATTTGTCGGGTGGATTTCATAGCAGGCAAGATGTAATAAAAGAAAGTATTGATGACTATGAAGATTAGGGAAATGAAATGGAAACCCTAGACAGGGTTGCTATGAGTCGGAACTGAGTCAACAACAGTATTCTATAACCAGTGAAAATAGTCATAAAACATTAAAATGAATTAAAAACATGTGTTGGTGTTATTGATAAGTGCCATTGAGTTGGCTCTGGCCCTTCGCAACCTTGTATATGGTTTTCGAGGCATAGCTGGTAAATTTGAACTGCCAGCCTTGTGGTTCAAGGTCCTGTGCTGATCCTACAGTGCCACACCAGGAATCCAAGACATGGATAGATAGTAGGAATGTGTATACCATATATGGCAATAGGAATATTTACAGTACAAGAGGAGAGGCAAATGGAATTATCCTCTTTGAAGGCATTACACTGTTGTGAAGTTGTGGAATATTAATTTAAGTTGGGCTATGATAAAGGAGCTCTGGTAGCATAGTGGTTACGAATCGGGCTGCGAACAGCAAGGTCAGCAGTTTGAAACCACCAACTGCTCCATGGGAGAAAGTCGAGGCTTTCTGCTCCCGTAAAGATTTACAGCCTCGGAAACCCTGTACAGGGTTGCTATGAGTTGGAACCAACTCCGTGGCACATAACAACAACAACATAATATAGATCTCTCATAACTATTAAAACATAATCAAGCTGTAACTGAAAATGCAATAGAAGAAAAATACTCATAAAATCTTTCCTGTTTTTTTTTGTTAATACCATTTTGAATGTAGAGTAATTACCCCATACCTAATGGTATTTTCCCAACAAAAGTTTTTATGTGACACAATTACATTCTGTTTTTCATGTAACATTTTCCTGGTATTGTTTAGGAATCAAGAAATACAAACAGCTAATGAAACCCCAAGCTCTATTTTATCCTAATATGGTGAGGCATGAAGCTGCAGATTAAAACTCATCTAACCATTGGGTGGGTCTAAGGGTCACAATTGTGTAATGCTTCAAGAGTGGAAGAGCATGGTCCATAGTCATTCTGAGATGAAGTGGGAAGTATTTGGATCCTAACTGAAAAAAAGTGAGAGTCCTTTCAAGTGTGCTTATCCCCCAACTGCTGTCTGACTTCTTTGCCAAGAAAAATTGCTGATCATTGCGGGTAAAGAATTCTTTGGGTGGACTGTCTCAGATGAACCCAGCATTTTACTCAGCTGTTCATAACTATAGTCCACATCTGTTCCCCTTGTCTGCTGACAAAGGCTTATGAAGATCGCTTATCCAAAGTTCTATGAACATACCCATTAGCATAAGTAAAAACCTGTATCTCAACAAACATTACTACTATTAACCCTAAATACATTTGTGTCTCATCTTCTAAAACTCATTTATTATTTCCCAATTTTCTCAGCGCTTTAAAAATTTTCAATACTTGGGTATATCTGCAAGGAGCCCTGGTGGCACTATGGATTAGGTGATGGATCAGCCACTTCAAGGGAGAAAGATGAGGCTATCTGCTCCCATAAAGATTTAGTGTCTTGGAAACCCTATGTAGGGTTGTTATGAGTTGGAACTGACTCAAAGGCATCGGGGTTTTTATGGTTTTGATTTGGGTATATCTGCATGTTTGCTTAATTTCTAAGATAAATTATACTTCTTCATGCAGTCATTGACGGTATTGGTGTGGAAAAACTGTCTATGATATATTTTCAAGTGGGAAAATAAAGCAGTTTATAGAACAATGCTGAGATGATACTCATGCTTTACATAATCATGATTTTTAAAATATACCACTTCATCATTTTTGAAACTTGGTCCACATTTTAGACTATAAAATGTTTACAAGATCATTAATTCTTTTAAGTAACTCACGTTAGAAATCCAGGATTAGAGAAAGTTTTGGAGTAGTCATCTACTTTCTCTGAGTATGATCCTTGGAGGATATCAGACTGTGTGAACTATCTACTATTGAAGTATAATTTTTAATTTTACAAGAAGTAAGTATATGCTTGCACTATATGAATTTGTTAGAGGTTTTCAGTATTGGTCTTGTGGCAAAAAGGACAAAGCCTAAAATAATCATGGAAAATGTACTGTCTTAATATCTGTGATTCATAAAGGTCATGATATTTGTGATGACTTCATGTTTCAACCAGTAAAGTAAGTAGGTCTTTCTAGTCAAGCTCGAGGGAAGAATTCTTATCGAAGTGAAAAACTCTTATCACATAATTATCAAACACAACTGCCTAAAATTCTTTTCTTACAGCATAGCATTAAAAACAAAAAACAAAAAAACCCACAGTATTTCATATTTTCCAGAAGTGCTTTGAGCTTTAAAAACAAATAGTTTCAATCACTGCCAGTTAAAGAACTGCTTGCTGTTTGGTCCCATGATCGGTGATAGATTCCAGACATTTCTACTACAGGTGATTTGAAAATCTAGACAGATTTCTAGAAGTCTAGATAATATGAACAGACAGAATTTTGTTTTTCTTCTTTATGGGAGCATTATTTCCCCTTCTGTTTTTGCACTCACATGTATCAGTGTGTTTTATGTTTGCTGTGGGGTGTGCTAGCATTCCTTAGCAATGCACTGCTCTCTGCATAGCAAGATTCCATTGTCTTCAGGGAGTTACAGTGCTCACAGTTGGCTGTTACTCTCCTGCTGCTGGCTCTACATACATCTTTACATGTGACAGTTTTTGTTCAAGGTAAATCTGCCCATACCACAAGTTGTCTCAGTGGTCGTCTCAGCCTTTTGATTCAATACCACATGAACTCAAGGAGAAGAAGGCAAGCTTAGTGGAGGGTCTTGAAAGGAGTTACATACCACACCAAAATGTAAAACTATGTAAGAAAAAGAATCAGAGTCCTAGTGTTGCGCAATAGGATAACCACTCGACCCCAAGTTCGGTTTGAACTGCAAGGCTGGAGGTTCAAACTCACCAGCCACTCCTAGGAAACCCTATACCGGGTCACCATGAGTTGGAACTTACTTGATGGCACATAACAACAACAACAACAATGCATAAAGCAACTCAACTACTGTTCATGGTTGGGAACTGAAGTGTTCTAGTTAAATATTCTGCTCTTAGAAAATGTAATGTTTGTTAATCATAAGAGCCAAATATTTTGCTTTATTTTTATGTTAAATTACTAAGGTCTCAGAATTCCAGCATGTTTTTATCTATCTGACCTACCATGTCTCCTTTTTTTTTTTTTTAAACTAATGTTTATTGAGCATTCTTATGTTCTAAATGCTTTGCATGTTTTAATTCATTTAGTCCTTCTACTAGCCTGTGAGGTAAGTGCCTCATGAAACTGTCTTGCTCTTGCTCTTAGGGCTCTGGACTGGTGGTTACGTCACAATAGCAAGAGCCAATACTATCCTCAGCTGCTGGACCCTCTCCTTAATGGTGGCCCCAACTGTCTGGATTAACTGGAGACTTCTGCACTTGGGTACTACCCAATTCTCCATTTTAATATCCTAATAGGCCAACGGATTCTTAGGTTATTTCTTTTTACTAATGTCATTATCCCAAGTAACCAACTTTCACACCTTTCTCTCTCATCACTTTGGACCCTTTAAGAGTCAAACTTGCATTATAAGTTATTTGACTAATACCAACTAAATTATTTGACTAACAACCGTCTACTTTAGGAATAAGTGAAAATTATAAAAATATAACATGGTAAATCCTAGATGGCATATGATAGAGTCATTGTTGTTGTTGTTAGGTGCCACTGAGTCGTGCCGACTCATAGACTCATAGTAGAACGAAACACTGCCCGATCCTGGGCCAACCGCACTATTGTTGCCACGCTTGAGCCCATTGATGCAGCCACTTGAACAATCCATCTCGTTGGGGGGTCTTCCTCTTTTTTCTCTGACCCTCAACCTTGGCAAACATGATATCCTTCTCCAGCAACTGGTCCCTCCTGACAATATGTCCGATGTATGAGAGATGAAGTTTGGCCATCCTGGCCTCCAAGGAGCACTCTGGCTGTGCTTCTTCCAACATAGACTTGTTGGTTCTTTTGGCAGCCCATGGCACTTTCAATGTTCTCCTCCAACACCATAACTCAAAAGCATCAATTCTTCTGTGGTCTTCCTTATTTACTGTCCAGCTTTCACATGCATATGAGGTTATTGAAAAAAACCATGGCTTGGGTCAGGCACATCGTAGTCCTCGAGCTGACATCTTTGCTCTTCAACACTTTAAAAAGGTCTCATGCAGCAGATTTGGTGGGATAGTGTCATTATGAAGTGTTAAATAAAAACAATTGGCATCAAGCAGACTCTGACTCAGGGCGGCCCCTAGGTTTATCCCAGTAGAATTGTGCTCCCTAGTTATTCATTGGCTGATTTTAGGAAGTAGATTCTCAAGTTTTTCTTCTGAGGTGTCTCTGGGTAGATTAAAACCTCCAGTCTTTCAGTTGGCAGCTGAGTGTGTTAACTGTGCCAGTCAGTGACTTCATTATGAGTAAAAATTATGAAATGAAAAGGGTAGCCATTGAATAGTGATTATTCCCACAGTACCTTATTTTTACACAAATAGCACCCTCTGTCTGTTTGCCAACAAATATCTGAGGGAGGTATTTTCTTAAGTGGAGCTATGCCAATCTTTTATTAACATATCACTGTAAAAAATTAGCTTAGTGTGTTTGCAAAAATATGTCAGGGGAGAGGGAGTGGTTGGCAAACAAGCATAGAAGGCACATGTTTATTTGCACAAAAATGCGGTAGTTCCATTTCTCCATTGGTTTCATATTCAGGCTTAATTGTTTAATTTATAAAATAAAGTACTCCAATTTTCATTCAGATATTCATCTGTCCTCAGAAAATCCATTCCTTGCTGCCGAAGAATTAACAGGATGCTCTCCAACGAATCCTTACGTCCTCCGGCATTTAACCGCTCCAACTCACAAGCCTCCGTAGACAGCGCTTCCATGGAGGATTTCTGGCGTGAAATAGAAAGTATTAAAGAGAGCTGCGTGGGAGGGCAAGCGGAGCCAGCACCAATGGACGTCAAACCTGTGGATGGTAAGCTCAGTTTGTTTCCCCTTGCGCTGTCTCTCACTGTACTGTTCTCTCTCTCTCTCTCTCTCTCGGGCCACTTCTTTAGTGATTAAAATGTGAAACAGTAGAATTCAGCATTCAAACTCTACTCCTTCTGGTTTATACACACTGGATGGGTTTCGGAGTCTCTCTCTGGGTGACACAAACGGTCAATGTGTTTAGCTGATAACCAAAAGGTTGGAGGTTCAAGTCCACCCAGTGGGACCTCAGAAAAAACTCCTGGTGAGATACTTCTGAAAAATGTAGCCATTGAAAACCCTATGGACAGCAGTTCCACTCTGACATGCGTCAGTTTGCCATGAGGTGGAGTTGGCTCCACAGAAGCTATTTTTTGTTTTTCTGCACACAACAGGGTACCTTTGATCCAAAGTGACAAGACATGAAAGAGGGCTGGGCCTCTTTTACTCCCAGCAAAATCCAGTGGACTCCTTACATATAGCTGCTTAAGGTTGCTGTGCGTATCTGTTTGATTCATTGTCATCAAGCAGACAGTATACCAACGTTGGGGGCTTTAGCGTCTGTGTATGTGAATCCAAATTATCACCACCAACAAAAACGAGGATTGAGAGACAAACAGGAGAAAAAATTGCCAGTGCAATTTGAGAGTAAACTATTGGACTTTGAAATAATTGCTGGTGTTCTTATACACCATTAAAGTGAAACCCATGTCAGGGAAATAAAAGAAGGTTATTGTTGTTGTTAATTGCCATGGAGTTAGTTGCAACGAGGACCCAAAAAGAAAACTAAGAAAAAAAAATTATTTACTAAACTATTAAATGTATAGGTCATCTCTGGCATGCCCTACCAATCAGTAAGTAAATCCATAAGACATTCAAAGAAAGACCCAAAACAGTTAAATAAGTATACACCTACGAATGTTTTCATTAGCCTCTGATTAACCTCAAGACAATGAGCGAGATACATTGTAACTAAAAAGCCTTTTTACTACTCATTTCCTTGTCTACACATCTATCTTCCTAAGGACTATAAAATACTAGTTCAGATGTACCACACTATTAGAAATAAAAAGACCCACAACACATTTAATAAGGATCAATTTCAAAGGAACCTGTCCTGCACACAGGAACAGTGTTCTTATCCTTGTCCTAGGCTACATTTTGCATTTTGGAATCCAGCAGGACAGGAAAACAAATGAAGGAAAACATATCTGATGCTCCCACCCCCTTATTCGTATTGCTTACCTAGCTAATAGCTGTCCATATTCAAGGCTAGCAACTGCCACGTTAGATAGATCGAGCACCATTGGGTTTGTTGTTGTCTTTCCTTTTCCCATATCTGTAATTTTCCAACAGTGAGAAACCTGGCTCCTATGATCCTCAGTATATTGAGCATACGTTCAGGATTGCTAACCTATCCAAACTAAACCAAACCCATTCCTGTTAAGTCAGTTCCTACTCACAGCAACCCTATAAGACACAGTAGAAGTACCCGATAGGATTTCCAAGACTGTAAATCTTTGTAGAAGCACACTGCTACATCTTTCTTCCATAGAGCAGTTTGTGGATTCACACTACAAACCTACCAGGGCGTCTTTGTTGTTGTTGGTGGTGGTTATGTGCTGTGGAGTTGGTTTCGACTCATAGTGACCCTGTACAGGGTTTCCGAGGCTGTAAACCTTTACGGGAGCAGAAAGCCTCATCTTTCTCCCATGGAACAGCTGGTAGTTTTGAACTGCTGACCTTGTGGTTCACAGCCCAATTTGTAACCACTACGCTACCAGAGCTCCTTTGTTGTTAAGTGCCACTAAGTTGGTTCTGACTCATAGCGACACTGTATAGGTTTTATACAGGGGCAGTTGTAGGTTTGAACTACCAACGTTGTGGTTTGTAGTCCAGTGTTTCTCCTACAGTACCACACCAAGAGTCCTTGCTTACCTATACTGCTTGGGGGAAAAAAAAAAAAAGAACTCCTACTAATACCTACCTATAATAGTTTAATATTTATTTACAGATTTTTTTTTCCCCTTGAAGTATATGCATAGATCCTAAGTACACAATGCAATGTATTTTGAGAAATGTGTGCACTTTTGTAACCCCCACACAAGTTTGCTTGGCTGTTAATTGAAAGATCAGTAATTTGAATCCACCAGTTGCTGTGAAGGAGAAAGATGAAGCAGTTAGCTTCTGTAAATATTTACAGCTGTGGAAATGCTATGGGAGAGTTGTGCTTTGTCCTGTAGGTCACCATGAGTTAGAATCAACTAGACAGCAACAGTACAGTGATCAAAATATCTAACATTTCAATCACCCAGAAATTTCCTTAGGCCTTTTCCTGGTCTATCTTCTATATATATTTTGCACCATAGTTTAATTTTGTAGTTGGCTTTTTTTTGACTCAGCATAATCTTTTTGAAATTATAGTTTTAGATTTCTGCTGCTATGTAAAGGGAAGTCTTAAAAAGCAAATGAACAATAAAAACATGATATCAAATAAAATATTTACCCAGCTAAGAGTTTAGACTTGCCAAATACTCAGATGTCTTTGTTTATATGCAAATAATGTGATATAGTAAGCAGACTCAGGACTCTTGATGGATGCTTTGCTATGCTATTTACAAATCAATCTCATCTGCTCTTCAAACAAGCCTCATTCAGGTAATGCCTGTTCATCAGTTTCCAGAAGTGAAAGTGTTAGGAATTCTGTTTCAGGACATGGTTATTCTGAATTCTTTATCGTTTCTGCACATCAATAGCAATTGATCCTTATTATGATGAATTTTAAGCTTTTGAATTGTATTTTGAAAGAAAAGAAAGGGTTACCTGATGTTCAGACTAAAGAGAAAAGCAAAGGAACATTTATTGAACACTTATTTGTTCCAGGTTCTTTGTCATCTGCTATAAATTCATTGATAAAACAATCCTCACAGCAACCTAAAGCTGTTGTTATTATTACCTCCACTTTGCAGAGAGGTCACTGAAACCTACAGATCATTGTGAAATTGACCAGTCACCCAGCTAGCAAGTGACAGCACTGAGACTTGAATCTACATTTGAGTCATCAAAAGCTCACTTGTATTCTATTAATCCATTCTTTTCTATTGTGGTTTTAGTTCAAATATTCTTATTTTATCTTTAAAAAAAAAAAATGAATAGTCCAGATATGGTTTATATTTAACTATCTGGCAAGGGAAATAGATTTTTACCTTACCAAATTTCTCAATTAATAACTTTATTAGAATGTATTTTAAATTTCGATTTCTTTAAAAATTAGACTATAGTCTTTCTTATACTTTTTCCGTAATTATTGGAGGAAAAAAGGCAAACTTTCCATAGTTGCTGGAGGAAAAAAGACAGACATTTAAAGTGTTAACCCTTGAGCAATTGGGACCCTTAATTAGCACATATTTTGTACATTATATGTATTATATATTACATTCTTATAATAAAGTAAGCTAAAGAAAATGTTATTAAGAAAATTCTAAGGAAGAGACTGTACTGTATTTGTTGATACCATAAATTTATGTCATCTGTTTACAACATGAATTGTCTTCATGTTATGTAGGTTGAGGAAGAGGAGGAAAAGGAACAGTTGGTCTTGCTGTCTCAGTGCTGGCAGAGGCAGAAGAAGTGAAGGATTTAGAAGGGAAGGCAGGCATACTCAGTATCACTGTACAGAAATGCATTGCAATTTCTACCTGACTTTTTTGTTTTCAGTTCTCTGAAATTGTTACTATACAGAAATAATCCTACTTCCACTGTTTGCTTATATCATAGAAACAAACGTCCATATCATACAAGATGTCAAGAACAATCTTGAGCAATCAGAACCCTTCTGCCAGATGATCTCACATCAGTGTGCTTTCTGACACTGCTTCATCTGCATCTTCTTCCTCATCTTCTGGCATTTGTTTGGGATCACATCTCTATCTAGTCATGTCCTGTTAATTCCTCTTGTGTGATGCCTATCACCTTGAACACCAAGATCCAAATTTTGAAATCCTTAAACCCTCTCTTTTTTTTGCCGTACCCATAGTGTCTTTCACGGTTTCCTTAACTGATCTATTGTGATCCTGTGGGGTTACGAACAACATCTTTCCATGGTTTTCTTCAGAAGAAATTTATTGTTTCGATATTGACAACTTTTCACAACTTTATAATAATGATGGCATCATTCATCCGTGTTCTTTTTTATACTGCTGATAATTACAGGTTCTTATGACACCCTCTAATCTTGATGCTGAATTAGAGACATTGTGTTTGGGGCCAAATAAACCACTAACAACAACAATAACAACAACAAAGACCACTTTTATGCCTTCGGTGTTGAACTCATGGGATTCTAAATGGTCACAGGCATTTTCCATTATCAAAAGAACTTTACAATGCAGACCCTTATTGGGTAGGTGCTTTCTGACTTTAGCAATAAAGCCTTGATGGAATTAATCCAGAAAAAGTGTTTGCATTGTCTAGGCCTTCTTGTTGTGCAACCAAAAGACTGGCAGCTACTATTCTTCATTTCACTTTTATCAGCTTTATAGATAGAGCAGTCCTGATCATAAACCCGACTGCATTTGCACAAAATACTAGTTAGTCTAAGTTAGTCTAATCCTTCCTGACCTAAATCCAGGGGCTAATTTTTCTTGCTTACTCATAAATGTCCTTTATGGCATTTTATTTTCCAGAATAGAGCTCTTTCATCCTTTCTTTTTTGTCTCTGTAACTTTTTGTTGTGAATTGGGTGAAGGTTTACAGAGCAAATCAGTTTCCCTTTCAACAGTTCATACACATTTTGTTTCATGTCATTCATTGCAATCCCCACAATATAATTGCATTTATCCTACTGACCCCCTATGTTTCCCATTTCCAGTCCTAATATTAGATAGTTAGAACAAGGAAAAGGCGCTAACTAGAGATCAACCACAAAAATTGCAGGAAATGACGTGACCTGTCAGGAGAGTCTAGTAAAAGGAAAAATAAAATAGAGGACTTACACCTAAATCAGGCATGCACAGAGAAGAACAGGACTGAACTGATGGGACCAAGGAACTAATCATAATGCTACTAAAATAAATTAGCAATATAGTTAGCTTTTGAGTACAATTATAGCAGACTGACCTAATAGGAACGAAATACATCAGATCCAGGAAGAAATGACCAGTTATGGGCTCTATATTATGATAGGAAAACATAGGAATCAGGAGACAATTATCAGGAGATGCGAAGCTTATCCCAAAGGAAAACAGCATAAAAGTGAGACCAGAAACTCCCTCAACATTCCTCCTCACTCCCAAGGTGGAAGCCCATTCTCCTCTCTGTGAGAACATCTAAGCTTTTTTTATGCTCTCTTTATTAAATGTTCTTGCTTGCTTCCTCCCCTGTCTCTCTGGATGCTTTTGCTTTCCTGTTGTGCCTGCATTCTACCAATTCTTTGAAGGGACAGGAGGACTGATCCCAGATGTGTCATCTCATTCATCAGTGCTGTGAAACTTCTTCCCTTACCCCTTCCTGTGCTCTGATCGTTGCCTTTGGGCAATTATATCTCAAATGGCTAATTTTTATGAGAAGTGCATACCTCCCTGGTATTAGTCTTCACAATGTGGGACTCTATTGTTTGGCTAGTGATGGCATTATTACCAGGCCTGAAGGTGACTAAGAGCCATCATCTTAAGGGGCATCACCAGTTTCTAGTCAACCAATATGCCTGGTTTGTTTTTTCATTATTTGAGTTTTGTTCTGCATTTCTAAAACTCTATCTAGAACCCTCTATTGTGATCCTTTTCAGAGGGCTGTAAGGGGTAGCCAGACATCATCTGACTCTTCTGATCTCAGAGTGATGGAGACGGATGTTTGTTCAGTCCATTAGTACTTTGGAGTAATTCTTTTCATGAAGATTTTCTTCACTCTTCTTTGCTCCATATGGAAAAAGACCAATAGCAGTACCTTAGAATATAGAACTATTGCCTTTGTGAACTATGTTATGCCCGTTAATCTTGATGTCCTCCCATAACTATGGTTCCTGACTTCCAGGCCCAGTGTTTGGTTATGGCTAAGTAGTTTACATACTTTTGTGCCTTGTTTGCTCTATTATAAACATTGATGTGTTTACGACACATACATATATATTTGTAGAAGTATCATCTGCCAAACCTAAATGAAAAGTCTTCAAAAAGTTCATGGCATGGTTTGAATGGGTGAAAGATGGGAAATAATGTTTAGATGCTTGACTGTCTTTTTAATCTTGGATTCCCTTGCCTACCATTGTGAAATAGACACTTGAAGGGGAGAGAAAAGAATAGCCAGAAGCATCACCCTAGAAAGTTTGTAAGTCCATCTTTAGCCTATAACTTATTGGAATACCTAAAAGAGGGCTAGAATTTGCCCTGTGAAAGAGGCTTCCTGCAGAGCCTCTGAATTGCATAAGACTATAGGTGGAATCCTGAACCCCATCTGGAATCTTTTGAGGTGGGAAATTTCTGCTTGAAAGGACAAGCAGACCAGTCTGGAGTGGCTGGAAGAACAGAAGATACTTCTTGAAAGAAATACCAGCAGAAATTTAAAAAAATAATAATGGCAGTCCCATTGACAACTACAAGAACAAGCAGGCTTTTGCTTGGGAGCCATCAAGGCAAGTGGTCGGGTCCCCTCAGAGCAAACTCCCTTCCAAGACTAAAACTCAAGGGAAATACACTAGCATGCAAGTGGTCTTGCTGGTGACCACGTTGGCCACCAGTTAGGGGAAGTGAGGGGAAAACAACAATGAAGATGTGAGCTAAGTCCGACCATGTTCAATAGACTCCTGTGAACCCAGGTTGAGACCTGGTTGGCCAGCAGTATGGCAAGACCTGGGGACTCCTGGGCCCAGAAACAGTAACATGGCCACAGAGGACTAGAGTGGAGAGTGAAGTGTCCAGCTGACATGAAGTGAGGGGCGATGCACAAGAAAACCCATACTTGGCAGATAGTACCCACTTGACCTGGCTTCAATGGCTGGATGATCAGAACTCGACTAGAAGAAGAAAGAAGAGGAAAAAAAGAGTAATCCACTATAATTTGATGAACTTGACCTATACTTATGGATGTAGTAGCTCAAAAGAGGGAACAAGTCTTTATAGCAAGGATCACTCCCATCCCCTCAGTACACAGGGTTGGCAGGGATGGGCAACTTAGACATTGGCTACCCGAAAGTGGGGTGGGGGTGGGGCGCTACAAAGGCAAGAAATGACTGGCTTACAAGCTTTCAAGAGGGAGCCTAGTTCCAGAGGGTGTAGAATCTCCACTGAGTGGTTTTCAATCTGTCGTGACAGGGCTGATGAAAGGAGATGGGGATAAGGCTCTGTGGTACAATAGTGAATAATTGCTATCTGGACTGACTATGAGGGTCGGAAATGTAAAGGTAGATGTTTTGTAACAAAAGGAGGGGAGTGGTTGATTTTGCAGTCCAGGAGCAGAGGTCCTACCCAAAAAAGCAGTGATGCCAGAGATGGAGGCAGAGATGATGACATGGAGAGATGCAGCAGTTGGGGACTCTGGACTCAATAAGGGAGAGGGACTGTGTGCTGATGGCCAGGGGTCAGGCTTGTGGGGTGTACCCTTTGGTTATTTGATGATGCCTGGAGAGGATTGTAAGCATTGCAATGAAACGAAATACAATAGGATGAATGTAAAGCTAATGTTCTCCCATGTAAACTACCACATAATTCACAATAAAAACTTTAAAAAAAGAAAAGTTCATGGCAAAATTCTATTTTTTCACCAACTTTGTGAAGCCTCCATATATATAGTCAAAAGTGTAGTCTGTTCCGACTACTCATACTTGTTCATCTTGCAAATGTATCCACTTATAGATTATTTTTTGTTATTTCTGATGATTGTGAATGTAATGGTATTTACACTTTTTGTCTGTAATTCTTGTGCACCTCTCTGAGTTTTCCTTTTCTTTAGTGATAGTGTGTTGTGTTTGTTGTTGTTAAGTGTTGTTGAGTTGCTTCCGACTTAATAGTGAACCTGTATAGGGTTTCCTATATAGCTGGTAGGTTTGAACTGCCAACCTTATGGTTCACAGTCCAGTGCTGATCCTACAGCACCACACCAAGAGTCTCGATATGGTATTGTTGTTGTTATGTGTAATGGAGTCAGTTCCGACTCATAGCAACTCTGTGCAGGGTTTCTGAGGCTGTAAATCTTTACGGGAGCAAAAAGCTTCATCTTTATTCCACAGAACAGCTGGTAGCTCCAAATTGCAGTCCCTGAGGTTCGCCACCCGATTCATAACCACTACACTACACTACCAGAGCTCCTTGTTGGTCACCCTTTACTGTGTGTTGTCTTTTCTGTCACCAGAATTTATATGTGCCTATTTTCTAGTTAATGATTTCCCTCTCCTCCCTTCCTATCCTTGGTAACAATCTTTTTATAATAGTGAATATATACAATATTTGTTCTTTTATAATTTACTTATTTCACTCAGCATAATGTTCATCCATGTTATAAAGTGTTTCATGGATTTATTACTTAACTTTGCATAGTCTTTATTCCATTGTGTGTTTTTGTACCATAGTTTGTTTATCAATTTATCCATTAATTGGCACTTAGGCTGTTTCAATCTCTTTGCTCTTGGGAATATTCCTGCAGTGAGCACGGTAGTGCATATAGCTGTCTGTGCCCCAGTTCTTTAGGATGTTCTAGTAGTGAAGTTGCTGTATCAAATGGTACTTTAATTTATAATTTTTTGAGGAGGAACCATACTGTTCAGACTTTTCAGCTGCATTAAAAACCTGCTCAAGTATTTATCCTTTCTCCTCAATGTTTTTCTTAATGGTGTCTGGGAATCATCTGCTGCCTGTTGATCAGCAGAAGCTGCTTCTCTTGTTATGTTGACTTTTTTAAAGCCTAACACCTCTGGTAGCGTAGTGGTTACGAATTGGGCTGCGAACCTTAAGGTCAGCGGTTCGAAACTACCAGCCGCTCCGCGGGAGAAAGATGAGGCTTTCTACTCCCGTAAAGATTTACACCCTTGGAAACCATGTACAGGGTCGCTATGGGTCGGAACCGACTCGACGGCACTTAACAACAACAACAACACATTTTAAAAATTATTAAATCATCCTTTATTGGCTTTGAGTTCTACAACTTTAGATCCTTCACCTTCCTTTTACTTTAAGTTATTGAATTGTGACATTACTTTTTCTCAAATTATATTAGATTCTGTATATATTCCTTTCTTATAGAAACCCAGTGCCCACATAAAAATTACATTTTAAATACAAGATAGAAAGATATTTCACAATAAGTGCAAGGTTTTTGCACCTGCTGGCATAGTGCAGCAATAGCTTCACAAGTTTCCTTAGATTTTTTTTTGTTGTTGTTGTTTTTCATGGCCCTTTTTACTGGATTCATTTATCTTAAAATGGTGGGCAATTCTGCATACCTCAATCTGAGTTAAAATCAAGCAATTTAACTTTTTCTTAAAATGTCATGACTTTTCTGTTTCTTGGGTACACTTTTAACATTACTAGTGGCACTTTGTATGAGTCCCATGATATTAATGTATTCAGAACTAGAACTGTAGTAAGTACAATGAAAAATACACAAAACCCACAAGAGATCACTTTTTACTATGATACACCATTTATTGGAAAGACAAACTGCTCATTTGAGATGGTTAGTGTCACATAATGCTTGTATACCCTCAACAGTTGAGCTCAGAGCAAAAGAATTAGGAAGTGACTATGAAATTATTACAGTATTACAGTATCTGTTACAGTTAATTTTGTGTAGTTATGATTGAAAACTGAATCTTCATTTTCTTTTCATTTCTTGCTGACTATGAATGGTACCCTATACAGTCTGTGCCTGTGTGAGTATGTTTTAATAAATTTTAACTTTTTATAGTATATTGTGTATATTTTATGATTTTCTGTTGTCATTTAGTGCCATTGAGTGGATTCTGACTCATAACTACCCTGTATAGGTTTTTTCATTCCTGTGGACTCAAACTGACTCCCTTGTGGTTAGCAGTCCGGTGAATATCCTACAGAGTGAACAGGGTTTCACAAGCAAAAGTCAGCAATCCCTGAGGAGTGGGAAGATGAGATTTTTGGTCAACACACTATAGTTCTCAGAATGTCCAGTTCTCATTCTCTTTGTTTCGCTCTCTATATAGTGGTGGTGGTGGTAGTGTGCCTTTGAGACAGTTATGACTCATAGCAACTCTGTATAGGGTTTCCAAAGCTGTAAATCTGTGTGGGAGCAGAAAGTCTCATCTTTCTCCCATGGTGTATCTGGTGTACTCAAATTGCTAACATTGTGGTTAGCACACCAATGCATAATCAGATAGATAGATAGATAGATAGATAGATAGATAGATAGATAGATACACACATAGTGGTGGTGGTGTGACGTAGAGTCGGTTCAGACTCATAGCGACCCTATATCCAAGGCTGTAAATCTTTATAGGAGCAGAAAGCCTCATCTTTCTCCTGTGAAACAGCTGCCGTACCTTTCTTTGTGTGTTTGTATATATATACACATATATATGCACACATAATGTTTCGAGGCATGAATTTTTTATTCAGTTCTGAATGAGAAAATATTCAAGCCTCAAGTTGCAATATTGAAGGATTCTATGAGCAAAACATTGAACGATGCAAGAAGCATCAAAAGAATATGGAAGAAATATACAGAGTGAGATAGTACACAGGCTTAACAACCACAGTCCCAAAAGAATTGACTGACATTCAACAATTCCGGGAGGTAGCATAAGATCAAGAATTTATGGTGTAAACAAGGCTCCAGGAATTGACGGAATACAAATTAAAATGTTTCAACAAACTGATGCAGCTGGAGACACTCACACATCTATGCCAAGAGATTTGGAAGGCCAACTGATTGAAAGAGATCCATATTTGTGCCCATTCCAAAGAAAGGTGACCCAACAGAATGCAAAAATCATCAAGCAATATTATTAATGCCATATATTAGTAAAATTTTGCACAAGATAATTTAAAATTGATTGCAGCAGTGCATCGGCAGAAATTCAGGACAGTTTCAGAAGAGGACATGGAATGAAGAATATCATTGCTGATGCCAGATGTATTTTGACTGAAAGATGTTACTTGTGCTGTATGACTGTGCATAGACTTTCCATTGTGTGGATCATAGAAACTATGGATAATATTGCAAAGAATGAATATTCCAGAACACATAAGTGTACTCATGAAGAAACTGTATATAGACAACTTAACGGTTTTCAATCAGGAAAGGTGTGTGCCAGAGTTACATCCTTTCATCATACTTACTCAAACTGTATGCTGAGCAAATGGTCAGAGAAGATGGATTATATGAAGGAGAACATGGAATCAGGATTGGAGGAATACTCATGAACAGCCTTTGATAAGCAGATGATATAACACTGCTTACTGGAAGCAAAAACAATTTTAAATACTGATGAAGATCAAAGACTACATTACATACAACCTACAGTATGGATTGCCCCTCAATGCAAAGAAAACAAAAATACAAACCAACTGGAACAATAGATACCATCATGGTAAGTGGAGGAAAGATTGAGATTGTCAGACTTCATTTTGTTTGGATCCACAATCAACATTCATGGGAGCAATAGCCAAGAAACCAAATGAGCTATTGCATTAGGTACTTCTGCTGCAAAAGACCTCTTTAAATAAAGTGTTTAAAAGCAGAGATGTCAGTTTGAGAACTGACGTGTGCCTGACCCAAGCCATTCTGTTTTCAGTTGCTCACATGCATTTGAAAGTTGGACAGTGAATAAGGAAGACTGTAGAAGAATCAATGCATTTGAATTATGGTGTTGGTAAAGAATATCGAAAGTACCATGGACTGCTAGTAGAACAAACAAATCTGTGTTAGAAGAAGTACAGCCAGAGTGCTCCTTAGAAGTAATGATGGTGAGACTTAGTTTCTTGTATTTTCAACATGTTGTCAGAGGGATTAGTCCCTAGAGAAGAGCATCATGAGTAAAGTGGGTGGTCAACAAAAAAGAGGAAGATCATCAACAAGATGGATTGACACAAATGGCAACAAAATCGGCTCAAACATAACATTTGTGAAGATGGCACAGGACCAGACAGTGATTTGTTCTGTTGCACATAGCTTCACTATGAGTTAGAACCAAGTTGTTAGCACTTAACAATAACAACAGCAACATATAAAATTTGCTATTGAAACTGTTAGTATTATTCAAACTCAGTTGTTAAACATTTGCAATAATTTTAATCCACAAAGTAATCACTAAGGAAATAGCTTTACAATATATAAATATATGTAAAGATTGCTTTAGGAATCCTGGTGTGGCACTGCAGGATAATGCACTGGACCTCAAGGTCAGTTTGAACCGCAGGGTCGGCAGTTCAAACTCCCCAGCCACTCCTCGGAAATTCTTTACAGTATTGCTACCAGTCAGAATCAACTCCAGCAATAACAACAAATAGAGAGACAGAGAGAAATAGTGACAGAGAAAGAATGAGACTGGACATACTTAGTACTATAGTGTGCTAACTAAAAACATAAATCTAATCTTCCCACTTCTCAGAGACTGTTGATTTTTGCTTCTCTAGGACTGGAGTCATTCATCCATGACTTGTCCAAACTATGTTTGCAAAGTGTGTATTCATTGTTATGTATATTTGTTCACTGAGGTTTCTGTTCCAAGAGATGGTCTTAATAGACTGCTCACTATTATTTCTTACTGTCTGATCGATATAAAGATATCAGGTGTGTTAATTACCTTATCTTAATTTTATTTTACAGAAGGAGAACTTGAAGCAGAATGGTTGCAAGATGTGGGTTTATCAACTCTGATCTCAGGTGATGAAGAGGAGGATGGGAAGGCCTTGCTTTCTACACTGACTCGTACCCAGGCAGCTGCAGTCAAAAAGAGATATAACACCTACACTCAGACCTTGAGAAAAAAGAATAAACAGTCTGTCCGAGATGTCAGGGACGTCTTTGGAGTCAGTGAATCTCCTGTAAGTAAGCAACAAGGCTTAAGCAGTACTTTGGCTTTTTTTTTTTTTTTTTTTCATGTAGTGATGGGCAGAACACATCAGACAAGGCTGATCACAATCTAGCTTTTAGAGAAAATTAAGACAAACAGCACAGTGTGCAGAATTTTATAATGTGATCATTCCTTATTCCCCCTTACATACTCTTACGTCAACATGACATTTTATTCGTGTCTTTGTTCAAGTTGGAGAGTAACTTCTTAGACAGTGGAACAACTTTATTTTTTTTAGGGGTGGGATAAACAGCACCTTTACGAAAATCTGAAATCTATGAAGGAAACTCTGGGTAGGGCAAATGGGTCTCTGGGAAGTGGGCCTATGCATTACAAACAAGTCTGGCTGGTTTGCTTTAAGTGGGGTGGTATGGGAGAATGAATAGAGAAGGCTTTATTGTTATATAATTGAAGTGGTGAAAATGAAAGCCATAAGCATCAAGTGGTCAAGAGAATTCTATAAGAGAAGCATCAAATGTTGTCAGTCAAAATTCCCAGTTACTCTTAGCACTTCCATGGCCACGGTTTTACTCCTGGTATGATGCAGTTTGAACTGAAAGGTCAACAGTTCAAGCTCATCAGCCACTCCTCGGAAACCCTATATAGGGTCTGTATAGGAAGGACTGTAGTTCATAAGGTCTCCAGTGGTTCATTATTCTGCAAGTAGATCTTTAGGGTTTTCTTCTGAGATTACCTCTGGGTGGACTCGAACCTCAAACTCAAACTTTTGGTTAGCAGAGCATTTTAACCATTTGTACTACTTAGAGACTTCTGTGTTGTTTCTGCTCACACCTTCTTACAGCCTATTCATTAATTCATTCACTGATATAACAAAAACTTTCTGAGTACAGTCTCCATGCAAGGTACCATCTACCTACACCAGGTTCTATGCAGATAAGATTCTTGAACTCTGGGGAGGCAAGAAAACTAGATATTCTACTACAGTTACAGATACTGTGGCCTACAACAAGTTAATCATTCTGATTTTGGTTTCTTATCTGTTTAATCATAAAACCAATAATGACAGTGTAAAATTTCCAGGAGCTCTGGTAGCATAGTGGTTACGAATCAGGCTGTGAACCTTAAGGCCATCAGTTTGAAACTACCAACCCCTCCGTGGTAGAAAGATGAGGTTTTCTGCTCCCGTAAAGATTTACAGCCTCGGAAACCCTGTGCAGGGTCGCTATGGGTTGGAACTGACTCAATGGCACTTAACAACAACAAGATAGAAAGCTAGGGTTCGGAACCTATATGGGTCAAAGGTCGCTATGGGCCAGAACCTGCTTGACAGCACTTCACAAAACAACAACAGGTAGAAAGCATGCATGGCTAAAGACAGTCTCCAATTTGAGTTATTTTAGCTTTTCTGTAACTCTTATCATCCCTTAGATATATTAATAATATTGAATAGTTGTCAGGGCAACTCACATATTCGTGTTGTTGTTGTTGTTGTTAACTGCCTTGGAGTCGGTTCTGACTCATAGCAACCCTGTGTAGGATTTCAGAGGAGCAGCTGGTGGGTTTAAACTACCGACCTTGCAGTTGGAAGTACAGTGCTTACCCTACAGCACCACACCAGGACTTAACCCAAAATGAATCTGTGTTGTCTAGAATAGTGCGGTTCTTTAGAACTTTCTACAATGATGGATGGGACCTGTTTCTGTGCTGTCCAATGTGGTAGCCAGGTGTGACTTGAAATCGGCTAATGTGACTAAGGAACTGAGTTTTGATCATATTTAATTTTAATTAAAATAGGTATACATGTTTATTATAGCTAATATACTGAACAAGGTAGTTATAGAATCTTCTGCTCCATATAATAGCATACTTTGAGATAAGTGGATTTTGAGTTTTGTACTGTTTGAAACTTTAACCGAGTTGAAGCCTGTGTCTTTATGGATTGTGGGATTTTTTACAGCTGCAAAAGTGAGGCAAGAGCACCAGTTACAGGTGTGTTGGCTAACTTGCCTATCCAAAAAACAAAAAAGATTTGCCCAGCTGGTTTAAACTCTACAAGTTATTGTTTAGTGAGCTCCAGCATCATCTTTGGAATATACTAAGAACTTGCTCTGCATACCTCCTTTTTCACATTTTAGGTACTTCACTAAGGTTTTTTGCTATTCCCTAGCAGATTTTTTGTTTGTTATTAGGTTCCGTAGAGTCAATTCCAACTCATAGTGACCCTATGCACAGCAGAACAAAACACTGCCCGGTCCTCAGCCATCTTCACAGTTGTTGTTTGAGCCCCTTGTTGCTGCCACCTTGACAATCCATTTCATTGGGGGTCTTCCTCTTTTTCACTGACCCTCCACTGAACCAAGCATGATGTCATTCTCCAGGGTCTGATCTCTCGTATATATCCGAAGTACTTGAGACAAAGTCTCACTATCCTGGCTTCTAAGGAGCATTCTGCCTGTACTTCTCTCAACACAGATTTGTTTGCTCTTCTGGCAGTCCATGGTACTTATAATATTCTTTACCAACACCATAATTTCAATGCATCAATTCTTCTATGGTCTCCCGTATTCATTGTCCCACTTTCACATACTTGTGAGTCTGTTGAAAATAGGATGGTTTGGTCAGGTGCACCTTAGTCATCACACTGACACCTTTGCTCTTTAACTTTAAAAAGATCTTTTGCAGCAGATTTGCCTAATAGAGTACGTTATCTGATTTCTCCACTAGCTGTTTTCATGAGTGTTGATTGTAGGTCAAAACAAAGTGAAGTATTTGACAACTTCAATCTTTTCTCCATTTGTCATGATGGTATTTATTGGTCCAGTTGTGAGGATTTTAGTTTTACATTGAGGTGCAATCCATACTGAAGGCTGTAGTCTTTGATCTTCATGGATAAATATTTCAAATCCTCTTTGCTTCCAGCAAACAAGGTTGTGTTGTCTGCATATCATCTTATTACTGGTCTGTCAGTTTGTCTTATTGTTTTGTCTTATGTGTTGCTGTGATACAGGAAGCTATGTCAGCAATATTTTAACTATCAGCAGGGTAAGCCATGGTGGACAGGTTTAAGCAAGGAGACGAGGTTAGCTTTAGCAAACTGAATAATAGGAAAGGGTCTGTAGGAATCTCCCAGATCCAGTTACTCAAGAAAATACACACCTTGTCTCCTTAGAGTTCCTGCAACTTTAGACTTTCAATGACACAAAAAGTGAGCTAGAGTCCTCTTTGTGCTCTTTAATTTCATTTATATCATAAAGGAAAAGGGAACACAGACATTTATCCACTGAGATTTTGAGTGCGAGAATTGATGAAGAGCACTTTACTTTTCTGACAGTCACAGACCCAATAAACTGGTTGGGGTTTAATTCCAGGAAAAGTAGAATGGACCGAAGAGAGCAGTGTTTGTAATGGAAGAAGGGAATGGTTGGTGGGCTTTTCCTTTTCTCTACCTAGTGTGGCGCTCTACCTGGCTTGTCGCCATAGGATAATGCGCTGGTTTGCAAGGTCAGTGTGTACAACAAGGTTGAGGGTTCAAGCCCACCAGCCACTCCTCGAAAACCCTATACAGGGTCGCTATTGGTCGGAATCAACGACAACAAACTTCCTCAAACTTCTTCCATCCTTGCTGTTCAAGACACAATCCTAGAGTAAACTGGGAATGAGGAATAAGGTGGAGAAATAGAAAAGAGGCCTTCTGCTATGGAGTCCTGGTGTGGCTGGCAAACAAACATCTGAAAGTACATGGAAACTCAGAATTGGATAATCTGCTTAAAAATTCATATTGTTCTTTGTAACAAATGTAGCCTTTTAAAAATGTTTCTCATATATAATATTTGTTGTTGTTGTTAAGTACCGTGGAGTCGGTTCTGTCTCATAGTAACCCTGCACATGGTTTCCGAGGCTGTAAATCCTTATGGGAGCAGAATGCCTCATCTTTCTCCTGTGGAACAGCTGGTAATTTCAAACTGCTGACCTTGAGGTTGGCAGCCCAAATCATAACAACTATGCTACCAGAGCTCCTTATATATAATATTTAAGGCCTAGTAAACATCTCCAGAGTTTTCCTAAAAATTTCAGCTTCTGCTTCAAAAAAGTAAAGAGACTTGGCTATTTCATTAGAAGTTTCTAAACATTTTCAATTTTTTATTTGAATTTAATAGAATAGACAATAATTCCTACTTCCATCCATCTGTCTTGGTCCTTTTCTTGTGGCTTTTTCACTGCCTGACCCGCTGTACCCCTCTTTTATTTCTTTCTTTGGCATTGTTATTGTCAAGTTAGGTTCAACTCATAGTGACCCTGTGTAGGGTTTCTGAAACACAGCTGATAGCTATGAATTACCAGCCTTGTAGGTAACAGTCCTGTGCTCATCCTACAAAAACACACTAGATTCTTGGACATTTTTTACCTAAATTTTTAAAACAATTACCTAAAATTTTTATTTCACTCTCTTAATGAAAAGTTAGCATGTAAGTTTTATAAGGAAAGTTTTCACTAATTGTATTATATCTATAATAGTTTTTTTAATGAGAATATGAATCCAATGATTCAAAAATCAGACAACAGGTTAATAATGATGAATCTGTGAAACACCTCATGACCTGGATGAACCAGGAGAACATTATGCTGAATGAAATTAGTTGATCACAAAAGGACAAATATTGTATGAGGCCACTGTTGTCAAAAGTTAAGAAAAGGACAGGAGTGGAAGGGAAGGAAAATTACCCACAGGTTACAGTGTAGATGAGGAAGGCTGTTACAAAAAATCAAGAATCAAAAATAAATAAAATTTCTAAAAAGAATATTATATATAAAGAAAACAATAAGTCATTAAAAAGAGAAGAAAGAAAGAAGAGACAAAATTGGAAGTCAAAAGTGACTCTAAAACATGCTCTTAACTGTGGCGAAGCAACAGTGACTGGCAGAAATGATGAAGTAAAAGAGCTGAACAGACAATTTCAAAGGGCAG
>NW_006408640.1:8584093-8585387 GCF_000296735.1 Chrysochloris asiatica | reverse complement strand
TATGAGTCCATGTGAGTCATTAGTTATCTTTATTTTAAGACAGATAAATAATGACACTGATTCCAAAAGAACAAGAATTCTGAAGAACTGTCATTTGTTTCTTTTTCTGTCAATCTGACTTTCCTTTTTATACCTTTTTTAAAGAGGGCCTTAAGGCAGGACCACTGCACTGCACTAGGACACACATTAACCCCACTGTCACCACCACCACTGTAGGCAAGAGAACGCTTGTACTCTACCTCCAAGAATACATTTCATAGCATCACTATGAGTTAGAAACATCCTGATGGCAACTAACAACTTCATCTTGGGACCATAGTTAGCTGTTGCTGCTATTCATGGGTAGACAGAGGAAAGGGTCTGAGGACCCCTCTACTCAGAAAAACATTCTTGAATCACCTTAGTCATTGTGGTCAGAGTTGGCGAGGTACCTATTTGCTCTTTCAATTCTGAATATGAGCTTTTTTATATCAACATTTACCTCCTATTCATTTTTCTCTTGTGCCTGTTTTTCCAGCTAAGATTTCTGTCTACCCTTATCAAACTATTCTTACCGACTTTTTATCGGCCAGGAATTTCCAGCAATTTCTGGTCTACTTAATGGAAATGCTTACTAGTTTTAAGATATACTCTTTCAAAAATATATCTCTTTTGAAGCTGAGTAACTTGCGGGGGAAGAGAAAGTAGTATGTACATTTTGCTATCTTAATCCAATTTTCTAAGGTTGCTTATTTTGTAGGTTTTTTTTTTTTTTTTATGAAAATAGTACATGATTTTTATAGGAAACTTAGAAAATATGAACAGACAAGAAGAATGAAGACTTCTCTGACTACAAATAAAATTGTATGGTTTCATTAAATAGACAATAAATTTAATTCTCAATTGAGTTCTTATAATAAAGGAATAGAATATTAAATTCTTATAGATCTGTACAGTAAATCATAAATGTTAAATCAATCCCTGGGTACATAATTCAAGGTCTACAGTCTGATTTATCATGTGCAACATTCCAGTGCCCTAATACATTTCCCACAATATTTATTTCCAGTTTCATAATTGATAATTCATAGTGAAAGGTGAGACAGTTATAATCGACTATGTAGTTTTCCACTTGGTTTTAAAAACATCATTATATTACTTATGTGTACAATTGACTAAATGTAACAGAAAGTGAGGCAGCACAAGAGGCACTCACTCATCTCTGCCAAGAAATTTGGAAGACAGCTATCTGGCCGCCTGATTGGAAGAGATCCATATTTGTGCCCATTCCAAAGAAAAGTGACCCAATGGAATG
>NW_006408640.1:8573679-8583177 GCF_000296735.1 Chrysochloris asiatica | reverse complement strand
CCTTTGAGTTGTGGTGTTGGAGGAGAATACTAAAAGTGCCACGGACTTCCAAAAGAACCAATAGATCTGTTTTGGAAGAAGTGCAGCCAGAGTGCTCCTTGGAGGCCAGGATGGCTAAACTTTGCCTCTCATACTTTGGACATATTGTCAGGAGGGAACAGTCGCTGGAGAAGAATGTCATGCTGGGTAAGGTGGAGGGTTAGAGAAAAAGAGGAAGACCCCCAACGAGATGGATCAGCCAGGTGGCATCATTGATGGTGTCAAGTGTGGCAGCGGTAGTGAAGTTGGCCCAGGATTGGACATTGTTTCATTCTGCTTTGCATGGGGTCGCTATGAGTCAGTTCCAACTCGATGGCACCTGACAACAACAACAGAAAGCTCAAGAAATGATGAGCTATATTATATGGCTGTTTTTCTTTTTTAATTAAAAAAAAAACTAAAATTAGGTGGTCTTTTTCCTTAGCATGGATTCTGCTTCTTTTAATCTTTCGATTTCATGTTTCACATGTGGCCTTCATTGCTTTGCTTGTAATTTGACTGGGCTGCTCCAGCCACCAATCCTTGTTTCTGGAAGAAATTTGCAACAACTGGCTCTGTCCTTCTGACCTTACTTTCCTGGAAACCCCAAACGGTAAATTCCCACTTTTCTCTTGTTAGCCTGAACTATTATTATTCAATGAATATCGTTAGCCACTAGTAAACCTAGAAAATTTTGTTGTTGTTGTTGTTAATTTGGACTCATAATTTACTGGGGAAATAACAGTATACTGTTTTGAAAGATAGGGAGAATGGATTTGTGGAAGGCAACTAGCAGTGTCTCCCACAGAGGGCAATGTCTGTTATAGTGCCTGACATTTATTGGACTCCCAATATTGTAAAATAAATGTTGTTGTTAGTGCCATCAAGTCAGCTTGGACTCATAGCAACCCAGTGTATACCAAGAACAAAACACTGCCTGGTCCTGCACCGTCCTAACAGCTGTCATGTTTGATGACGATGTCCTCTGAGACTATGGTCCTGAGCCCCCAGACTCAGTGACTCATTCCTTCAAGGTGTTTTGTTATGTCTAAAAAGCGTTAATACCTTTTCCCCTGTATTCTCTAACACAATTATGGATATCTTTGTAGCAAAGGTAAATACTCACTCACAAATATCCTCTGGCAAACCTATGTATATATTTGTGGGTATGTGCCCACTCTTCCCCTCACACCCAGTCAGCTTGCATGTCTATCCATGTATCCAACCTAGATCAATGTTAATTGCAGGCTTGTGTACATATACTGCTCTTGCAAAGATTTAAAGCCTCAGAAACTGACGGTCACTTAGCTACAACAAACCTCTGTTGCTGTTAACCCTTTCACTTCTCCCTCTGTCTTCTATCTCCATCGTTTTCTTTCCATCCTCCCTCATGTTGTATATTGTTTTCCTCTTCACCCACATTAACACATGTCAACCCTCTAGCCAATTAACTACTCCCCCTTCCCTCCCACCCCTGGCCACCATCAAAGAATGTTTCTTTTAGTATGATTTTTTACAGTAATGGTTTCATACAATATTTGTTCTTTTGTGATTAATGTGTTAATTTGTCACAATAATAATTGTGTTCATTTTACTCAGCATGATGTCTTCTAGGTTCATCCATGTTACAAGGTATTTTTACAGACTCATCGTTGTCCTTTAATATTGCATAGTATTACATTGTGTATATGTACCGAAGTTTGTTTATCCATTCTTCCACTGATGGGCATTTAGGTTGTTTCCATCTTTTGGTATCCTGCAATGAACATGGATGTTCATTTATGTCATGACTCTTATTTCTCTAGGGTTTCTGGGTCAAATGGTATTTCTACTGCCAACTTTTTGAGAAAAACACTGTATCATTTTCCATACCACTTGTATCATTTAACAGTTCCACGAGCAGTGTATGAGGGTTCTAGTCACTCCACATCTTTGCCAGCATTTGTTCTCTGATTATTTGAACTTTGTTGTTAAGGCTGAGATGAGACGATATCTCGCTGTTTTCATTTGCATCTCTTGTGTGCCGCAAAGATAAACATTGGACTGCCAGTAACTACATTAACAGTTCAGACCCACCAGCTTCTCCTCACAAACCCTCTACAAGATTGCTGTGAGTCAGATCTGACTCAATGGCACTTAACAACAACAACAAAATGATTTTATGAGCTAAGCATCTTTTCATGTTAGTTGGCCATCTGAGTGTTCTTTGGAGAAGTGTCTGTTCACATCCTTAACCTATTTTAAAATTCGATTACTTGCTTTTTTTCTTGTGAGGTGTTAAGAGATTTTTTTAAATAAACATTAGATATGATTAGTCCCTAGTCTGATATGTAATTGCCAAAATTTATTTCCCACGTTTTTGGGTTCTCTTTTTTTCTGTTTTGATGCACTGAAGTCTAATTTTTCATAGGTCCCAGTCATCTAGTTTGTCTTCTGCTGTTTGTGTGTTTTCAGTTATATTTGATAGTCAATTTATGCCATGATTCAGGGCCTCTGTGTATGCCACTATATTTTCATTGATGATCTTTACAGTTCTAGGTGTCTTACACATCTTACGTTTATTTTTGTATTTGGTGTGAGACATGGGTCTTGTTTCATTCTGCTATAAATGGATATTGCCAGTACTAATTAATGTATTTGGGCCCTTTGTCCATTAGGCATCCATAAGTACATGGATTCACTTTGGGTTCTCAATTTTCTTCCATTGGTTTGTGTTTGTCATTGTACCAGTGCCAGGCTGTTGTTAGCCAGATGGGTTTTGCTGTATCCCAATTCTTTTTAGAGATGAGATCCTGGATGAAGAAGGGATGTTAGCAGTTAGTTCTCTGCAGAAATGTCAACTGGTAAGACAAAGCAAGGGAGAACTTAGAGTAACAAGTAATTCTTTCAAGGCAGAAAGGAAAACTTGAACTAAAGAAAATCCTACTTACCTTGTAATAGTGAAGAAAGCAGAGACTCTAAAAATCACAAATGAATCATTGAATAGTTACAGTTACAAATAACTACATGCCTTATCTATATCTAATTCAGGATTAATAAGAGCAGCTACAGCTACAGTCACAACCAGAAGTCAAGACATGGAGGATGTTGTTAGATACATTTCCATTCTATTGACTGATCTCATAATGAAAAATCCTATGCTAGCATATGTGCTTCTCTCAGTGGGAATTTCTGTTCTCACCATAAGAAAAACATTGAAAGTCCAGACATTTTGTAAATGTAAATACCTGTGAGGAGCAACAATAATATCTTAAATATGTGCTGTTATTAAGTGCCATTGACTTGGTTCTGACTCATAGTGACCCTGTATAGGGTTTCCAAGGCGCAGCTGGTGGGTTTGAACCACCAACCTTGTGGTTTGCAGTCCAGTGCTTATCCTACAGCACCTCACCAGGACTCCTTAATGTGTAGCATCAAGTGAAAAAAAAAGTACAACATCTCACTTTAGAAGAAAATGCATTTTATTATAGCCCAGCTTGCTCATTTTAGTGGAGTTCATAGGTGGCACCAATGGTTAAGTGGTTGGCTGTTAATTAAAAGGTTGAAGGTTTGAGTCCACCACCCTGAGGTGTCTTGAAGGAAAGGTCTGATGATCCACTTCCAACCAAAAATCAGCTATTGAAAGCTCTATAGAACACAGTTCTACTCTGACACACATAGGGTCACCTGGAGTCAGAAGCAACTCAGTGGCAACTAGGATTTTTTTAATACATTTTAGCACAGAATTTCAGAAAACACTCATCTGATTTACATAGCTTCCAGGAAAGATATGTCAGTAGAAAGCTTTTTTGTTAGGGGTGAATCTCATTTTTTTATCTGTACGCTGGAACAAGGCTCTGGTCTCCTATTTAAGTGGTCCACTATGAAGTGGAGATGTAAGGAAGACACGGGATTTCTGACGTCTACCACACTGTGACCCCTGGAAGAAATCATTTAAAGCCAAATACTTCCCTCCATTATATATCAGTGTTGCCTTCTCCTCAACTCTACTATTTCCCTTCCCGTCAGAAGGAATTCCATCAGAAATATTTTTTGTTGTTCTAAGAATAGCTCATGTACTTGAACCACTGATGATGATGTTTACTTTCTATACAATTTGGTTTTGTTCTATGCATATTTTAACATGGAACACCTTATCTGGACCTTACTCCTATCCTAATATTGAATAATAGTGGTATTATGTGATCTTCCTTGTAGGCATGTGGCTATTAGCCTAACACAGGCAGCATTGAACTTCACATTCCATCTCAAAAGATTCTCTCATCATCCCCAGAAGGTATTGGCCATTTTGAATCCTCCAATCATATTAATTATTAGGCCATGATTGGCAAATTTAAGAGGAATGGTGTCATATTTATTGTCAAAAAGAGCATAGATAATATATACCCATGTAAAGACTTGTAGTCAACTGTTCATGGCAACTTTATTTGTAATAACCAAAAATTAGAAACAATTTAAATATTCACCCACATATAAATAGTTAAACACCAATGGTATATCCAAACATTTAAAAGCAATTAAAAGGGATGAGCTATCAACACATTCAACAACATGAATGGATCTCAAATAAATTTTCCATGTGAAAGAAGTCAGACCAAAAAGTATTCTATTTACATAAAAGTCTGGAAAACACAGACAAATCTATAGTTAGGGAGGAGTCCTGATGGTGGCACTGTAGGATAAAGCACTAGATCACAAAGTCAGTTTGAACCCCAAGGTCAGGGGTTCAAACCCACCAGCTGCTCCTCGGAAACCCTATAGAGGATTGCCATGAGTAGGAACTGACTCAACAGCAGTAAACAACAACAACATAGTCAGGGAAAGAAGATTGATGATTGTCTGAGGACCTGGGAATTGGGCAGGTTAGGGAGGTTAGATGACCACATTGTGGGAAAGGTGCTGTTTTTATTCATTGTCTTGAGTGTAGTAATGGTTTCATAGGTCTTTCAATTTTTTAAAATTTCTTCAAAGGTCATTAAATTGCATATCTGTATACTTTAAATATGTGCAGTCTGTTGTTTTCTAATAAACTTGTTAAAAGGAGTCCATGTAACATTTTATGGTTTTATTAATATCCAACATGTTTAAGCTACTAACAATAAGAAAGTCATCTATTTATTATATGTGTTGACCTTTGTAAATCACAAGTGTTGGTAAATTTGGGCATTTATAAGAGATATATATCCATTCTATTTCAATTCATATCCATCAGAAATCTAGTCTGCAAACCACTTTCTGTATATTTAAAAGAAGATACTTTCCATGTCAGCAGTGAATAGAAATATCAACAGTGGAGTTGTTAATTTATTCCAAAAAATAGTTAATCTACAATTACTATTGATTCAAAATTCACTGCAAAATACAAAGTCATACCATCTGTTAAAAAGCATTATGCCAGATACATTTGTGCTTGTGTTGTATAAAAGAAAATCGAAGCAACCATGATTTAAACAAGTAGAAGTTTATTGCTGTCACAAAACAGAGAACCAGTGGTGAGTAAAACAAGAATGGTACGGCTACAAAAACAATACATTGCCAACCTGAGCATACATCTGACTTATTTCTTTTCATACTGTCCCCTTTAATATGGAGCTTGATCCTTATGCTGACAAGCTGGTTAGAAAGCTTTGAGTATCATGTTGCTGTTTGTATCAGGGACATGTGCCAACTGGCTGTTCATCTTCATCACATAGGAGACTGCACAGAACTCCTGTTTTTCAACAGACTCACCCTGTTATGAGGCATTGCGTTGTGTTGTTTCCTGTTTGAATTCCTCTGTCACGTTTTCATTTTTTTGCCTTTGTTCTTAGGGTTTGAACTTCCACAAAAACTTGCCCTTTTGCTTGTTCCCCTTGGCCAGGGCTCCATGAGCCCTTTAAAATTGAGAACCAATTTATTTCTTCAGTTTCTGGACATTTTCTTGTATTATTTATAAAAATATTTTTCTCTTCATTTGTATAATCTCCCTTTTTAGATGATTGTTACTCTGCTTGAATTAAATTTCTTTCTCATTGTCAGTATTTTTGTCAATACTAGTTTATTTGCTCTGTAGTCTAGGTTTCTTTAACTTTATATTCTAGATTACTATTTTTGGCCATGGCTGTATTTCAGAAAATGTAATGTCATTTCCTAAGAACAATTCCTTTTGTTCTGATTTACTTACTCATTGTGGAGTCCTGGTGCGATGTTCTAGGATAAGAACAGGAGGCTAAGCTCAAGGTCGTCAGTTCAAACCCACCGGTTGCTCCTTGGAAACCCTACATAGGGCCCTTATAAGTAGGGACCAACTTGAAAGCTCTAGTAGCGTAGTGGTTACGAATTGGGCTGCAAACTGCAAGGTCAGCAGTTCGAAACGACCAGCTGTTCCATAGGAGAAAGATGAGGATTTCTGCTCACGTAAAGATTTACAGCCTCGGAAACCCTGTACAGGGTCACTGTGAGTCTGAACCGACTCCATGGCACATAACAACAGCAACTTGAAAGCACTTAACAAAACAGTTCTTAATTCATAGCAGCAATTATTTCTTAAATCTTTCTGAAGATCTGAATTAAATTATTTTTAATGAATAAAATGGTTATCCGTGTGCTTATTGAGGTATAATTTGCAAACAGCAAACACATTTACATTATATTGCAATTAGATTTGACAAATGTTTTTATTCAGGTAACCACAATAAGTCAAAATACAAAGCATTTTCATTGCCCCATCAAGCCCTTTACAGTTGATGGTTCTCTCAATGTGCAGAGATAACCCGGGTGTTTTTTCCAGCATCTTGGGTGGGTTTCACATATGTTGTTGTTGTTAAATGCCATAGACTTGGTTCCAACTCATAGTGACCCATATAGGGTTTCAGAGGAGCAGTTGATGAGCTTGAACTGCCAACCTTATGGTTCGAAGTGCAATGCTGATCCTACAGTGTCACACCAGGAGTCCACACCAGGGTTTCACAAATAAATGGAATTAAATACAATATTCTTCTTTGTATCTGGCATCTTTTGTCCAAATAGTAATTTTGAGATTCATCAATTTGCTCCAAGTCTGATCCTTTTTATTATTAAATAGTTATAGTTCACTAAAGAAGCTCTGGTAGCGTAGTGGTTACAAATCGGTCTGTTAACCTTAAGGTCAGCAATTCGAAACTACCAGCTGTTCCATGGGTGAATGATGAGGCTTTCTGCTCCCATAAAGATTTACAACCTCAGGAACCCTGTACAAGGGTCACTATGAATCGGAACCAACTCCATGGTACTTACCAACAACAAATAGTTCACAGTGTAACTCTTACCACTACTTATATATTCAGTCACCTAGTTGTGAACATTTAGGTTGTTCTCAGGTTTTAGTTATTTTGAATAAAGTTGGCATAAACATCTTTATACACTTATGAATATGTATCCTCAATTCTCTTGGAAAAATACTTAGGAATGCAATTTTAATTATATCAAATGATATATATCTCACTACAACTGTACAGATGTATACGTCTTATTACTGTTGTTGTTGTTAAGTGCCTTTGATTCAATTCCGATCCATGGCGACCCTGTATAGGGTTTCCAAGGAGCAGCTGGTGAGCTTGAACGACCGGACTTGCAGTTCAAACGACTTTGCAGTCTGACGCATTAGCCCACAGCTCCACACCAGGTTGTTAAGTGCCGTCAAATTGGTTCTGACTCATAGCAACCTTGTATAAGATTTTCGAGGCTGCAGATTTTTGAGGGAGCAGCAAGTCTCATCTTTCTCCCTCAGAGTGACTGGTGAACCAATTTCGTGGTTCAAAGACCAGTGTTTATCCTGCAGAGCCACCATACTCCCCATTCACATTGTTGTTGTTAAATGATGTTGGGTCTATTCAGACTTGTAGCCACTTGGTATAGGGCTTCCAAGGAGCAAATGGTGGGTTTGAACTGCCCACGTTGTGACTCACAGTCCAGTTCTTATCCTACAGCCCCACACCAGGATGCCATACACATTAGTAACAGAATGAAATCACACAATCACATTTGGAAGAATATGCTAGAAGGAAAATATGCTTATTTGTTTTTTTCCAATTTGCTTAGTGCTATTTGTTACCTTGGAGTCCTGGTGTGGCACTGTGGGTTAATGCGCTAGACTACAAGATTGGTTTGAACTGCAAGGTCAGTGGTTTAAGGTTACCGGCTGCTCTTTGGAAACCATATACAGGGTCACTATGAGTCAGAACTGACTTGACAGCACTTAACAACAACAATTTGTTACCCAGATTTTATTCTATTGAGTGACACTGAGGATGGGTGTAAGTGACTTAGGATGTCACCTCAGGGACACACAGAAGGTGGATTATGAGGAAGGAGTCTCTCCTAGACAGTCAAGCAAAGTTTAAAAGAAACAAAATTTTTCAGTTTGTTCGTAAGCACAACCACTAAGAGATCTATCACCACATCTTTTAAATCCAGCAAGAAAGAATTTAATTGATGAATACAAAGTAACTAAATTCTATCTTTAGAGAAAATTAAAAGCAGCTAGGAGTCCTGGTTGTGGTGCTGTAGGGTAACTATTGTGAGGTCAGTAGTTCAAACCCACCAGCTGCTCCTCAGAAGCCCTATACAGTGTTGCTATGAGTTGAAACTGACTTGGCGGCACTTGACAACACAACAGGCAGAAACAAACAACCAAAACTAGTTGTTGGTGAATACCCCGTGTGGAGAGTGTTGTCAAAGTTCAGCCCTCATGGCTGAGCTCGTACAGAAAAATCACTCTTTTCTATTGTTTTTTTAGTATCAACTAGGATATAAATATTTAGGCTTTTCCAGTTGTTTTCCAAGAGTGAACATCTTATATGGAGAACCTGTCCGCTTTTGTTATGTGTAGTAGTAAGTGGAGTGAGCAGTGCCGTGTCTGGGCCAGTGTGGGTGGTATCCACTCAGGGAACGTCTCACTCCAGTTTGATGGCAGCAGTGCCCTCAGCTTCAGGCTGTGCCTCCAGGCCAAGGGAGCTGTAGGTCTGTTGTTTCTGACCAAGGAATCAATCTGAGTTCTTTTCTCCTCTCCTGTTCCCGTCTTTACTCTTGCTGAGATCTCAGAATCCTGTTGAGATAAGTCATAGTGGGAAGGTGGTGTGCTAATTGAAGAGCCCATGAAAAGAAATGGAGGTGATGGGACACTGTTCTGCAAGGAATCGCCGGACTTCTAGGTGGAAGTACAGCTTATTTGAGCCCCTATGTTCCCTGCTCTAGAAGTTAGAAAACTTCCAGAGAGAGCTGATTTTATTTTTCTATTCTCCCATTTCTATCTTTTGTTGAGGCTTATTTCCCCTTTCTCAAACCCTTGTGCTCATATAAGAAACAAAGTACTACCACCACCACCACAACCATAGCCATAACCATGCCAATTAGTTCATATTAACTTGTTTCTTTTTTCCCTAGGATTCTATTTGTTGTTGTTGTTTGGTGCCATGGACCCAGTTCCAACTCATAGCGGCCAGGTATAGAGTTGTTAAGAAA